>NC_077232.1:249681671-249736671 GCF_027887165.1 Monodelphis domestica
GAAAGTGAGGCTAACAAGGTTAAATGCCCAGGGTTACACAGCTAGTAAATTTCTTTGCCATTCCTACCCTAACTCTTCTCCTTGGACCTTACTCTCCCATTTATACTGTCTTCCCTCATTACAATGTAAGCTCCTAGAATTGGGTAGTGTATCTTCTTCCTTTTTGCATCTTCAGCCCCCAGCACAGTACTTCTCACACTCTAAGCCCTTCAGAAATGCTTTTCAGTCATTCATCTTTAGCATCCTCTTCCCACCTCACCTCATTTTCCCTAGAGGGGAGAATACTATTCCACCCTTAAGGATTCTAGTGCTTATTATAATGGATTGTGGCTTCTAAGTAGTGGCTTCATGAGTCCTCATCCAGGATGTACCTCTAATAGCAATCTATCTTAATTCTCTAACTTCTAGAAAAGGTAAGTAGGTTGCTGAAAAGTAAAGCAGAAATTAGTAGCTACAAATTATTTTTTTCTTCCCTCACCCCAGTGGCTGCACTCTTCTCTTGTACACACATACACAGGAGGTTTCCAGAGAGAATGGACTCAAATCCAAAGTCCCATGACAGAAGCATAGCCATTTACTGTCTCCTGACTACTGGGCCCAGAGAAATTCCCAAGAAGTTTTGGTTCTGAACATGGCATTGACAACATACAAATCATTCCCTCTGTCAGATATGCAAGCTTCAATTTGAGTATACTCGTCTTCAGTGGCCATCTTCCCTCCAGTGACTATAGTTTCTCAAGTATTTGTTCTTGGAGACATCTATTCCTGTTATGGAATTTGTTGTGAACAATATTACTTGATTCAATTAAGTAAACTCTTTTTTTAAACCCTTACCTTCTTTCTTTCTTGGAATGAATACTGTATATTGGTTCCAAGGTGGTGGTAATATAGTGGTAGTGGTAAGGGCTAAGCAATGGGGGTTAAGTGACTTGCCCAAGGTCACCCAGCTAGGAAGTGTCTGAGATCATATCTGAACCCAGGACCTTTGTCTCTAAGCCTGGCTCTCAAATCACTGAGCCATCTAGCTGACTGCCTCCTAAATAAACATTTATTAAGTGCCTAATTATATGACAGGCTCTGTGTTTAGGCACTGAGGATACAAATTAAAAAAAAAAAAGATGTTTCTGCCCTCAAAAAGCCTACAATCTCATGGAAGAATACAAAACACAAAAGGAAGTTAGAAGGGAGGCAGTCTCTAGTGAGTTCTAGTTGTTGATGTGACAGTAACTCTTTTGGTCTAACCAGTAGTCTGGGCATTCCCATCTCAGAACAGTCTGTCACCTAAAATCAGGAAGGAACATCTATTGCAAATATTCATAATATGGAAATAGATCTTGATCAATGACAGATGTAAAACCCAATGGAATTGAGCACTGGTTACAGGAGGGACTAAAGGAGGAGAAGAGGGAAAGAACATGAATCATATAACCATGGGAAAAATATTCTAAATTAATTATTTAAATGGTTTTTTTTAAAAAGGAAAGGAACAAAGGTGACATCATAGGCATTTGGAAGCCAGGTAGGAGATAAGGCAACTATCCTTCACCCACTAACAGCACATGTCAGTTAATAAATACTTATTAAGCTTATTAAGTTTATTGACTAACATAGTCATCTGTGGCAAAAGAGAGACTCATCAAGCCTCCATATGTTGAATTGGAACTGGGAAAATAATATTGAACATGTTCTGTATAACTTCCCCTTGGAAGGACACAATTCAAGCATGTTCTAAGGATTGGGTTCTCATGGACCAGTCTCCTGTTTATGCATTCATTATTCATAATGTAATTAGGTAGCCTTGGAAATACGAAAGTGTAGTAAGTGCATATCGCCTGCCTTTATATTCAAGGGGCAACTTCATGATGTAGTTATGCATGAATTTTCAATCCTAAGAATCTGAGGACCATCCTTGAAGCTTGGATAATCATGGGGAAAAGGCCCCTTCAATCACAGTTACTATATTATAATGTTCTTTTTAAATATCCAATTGTACTTCCTTGTGGTCCATCTCAGAGATGAAAAACACTCTGTCTGATATATGAAAAACTACACAAATGTCTCCGTATGAATATTAATCTACAAAATTTACTGTGTCTATTAGAGGATGGAGTCTATACTTAGGACAATTGAGTTAAATCAGAAATTAAGGCCATGGACAAACTTGATGATGCCTTTCCCTCCTTTTTTGTTTTTGTTTTTTATGCTTATTTGGTTTGGTTTGGTACTTTTGTTTTCAATTGCTCTGGTTTTTTTTGCTAACCTTGTTTTTCTTGAACCTAGAGATCCTTATTTAAATTCTCAAAGAACTGCAACTACCCATGTGAAAGACTTAATTCTTAACCTCTGGGAAAGTTGCTCAGACTCCAGGGAAGGTAGACCCAACACATTTTCCAATATTCACCATGGAGTGAGTCAAATTCTCTCCCTTCACCTCTATTCCATCACTCTTTCTTTATTTCCTCATTTGCTCCCTCAATTAATTTCAATGTCCAAAGGATATAGAAAGTGAACAGAGACAATAGATAGCCCCTTTGGAAATAGTTATATATAAATAAGTTGGAGCCACATTTTTGGTCTTACTATCCTCCCTCAAATTGACCTGAGACTATCAGCAGCTACTCTATTTGTTCATATAGACCTAAACTGAGGTAAGAAGAATTAGTTTGCATTCCCATTCCCATCCTACCCAATTCCCACATTCCATGTTTCTGCTGCCTATAAAGAATACCATTCAATAATTCTCATTTGGATATGCAAGCTTTATGGAGGAACTATCTTTCTTCTATCTGATGTGGCCATATAATAAACTAATTATTAAAGGATATGTACTATTGAATGGAAGAGGAAATGAGGGAAAACAAGATGAATTCTCATCTAATAGACCCACTGTTCCAGAAGTGAACTAATTTGGGCTTTTATATACAATCATTTTAAAGTCTTAAGTTAGGGGGAGTCACCTATAATAACTCATTTTCTCTACATTGGGGGCTCTTGGACTCAGGGCAACAAATGTGATGTTTTTATATCTAGATAAATATTGGAGTAATTGACTAAATGGGAAAAGTTTTCAAAGAACCTCAGAACTTAGAATTTGAAGGGATCTCATTAGGGGGGAAGGGAACAAACATTTATTATTTTATAAATATTTATTGTGTGCTACACACTATGATAAGTACTTTAAATGTATTATTTCACTTGATTATGGACAACTAGCTCAACCTCATTTGCAAAAAAGGACCCTCACAATAAAATTCAGTAATAACATTTGTAAAAGTTAAAATTAAATCTCAATAATAATATTATATTTTAAGAGATTTGTTAATGATCATTAGAAAGATCAAGGAAATAAAGAAGGTAAAAAATAAAGACCATTGTGCCCATGGCTAGTTAGCCATTTTTTTAGTCAACCCCACTCACCACCATCAATGCTGATTCTACATCAGAGAGAGGGAGCCTCCAAAGCCCAGTACCCTTTATCCTCTGTCTACAGGAAGTATGTAATGACAGGAAGTCAGTGAGCTCTTGGATATGTAGTTTTTTAGGGTAACAGATTTTCAATCATACACAGTTATATAGTGCCTATTGTGTACTAGGCACTGTGCAATTATTATCTCTTGATCCTTAAAACAGCCCTGGGAGATAGATGATATTATTATCCCAGTTTTATAGATGAGGAAACTGAGAAATCACACAGCAGTAAGTGTAGAAGGCCAGATTTGAGATTGTCCTCATATGGAAACTCATTGTGACTTTTTAGCTATTCCTGCTGTCCATACCTTTGGGGCCAAATAAAAAGTCTTTCAAATATTTGAAAACTATTCTAGTGCCTCCCTCTAAGCCTTCTCTTCTCCAGACTGGACATTACTAATTCCCACAATTATTCATCTTATGACAAGGGGATTATAAGGCTTTTCACTATGCTGGTTAACCAGGGTACCTACCCATAACTAAAATACAAACTCCAGATGAATTCTGACCAGGAAGATGCACATTGCAATCATTCAGTTCCCTAGTCCAGGAAACACTGCCTTTGTCTAAAGTAATTTATGTTAATTTATTTGGCTGCCACATCCTGCTGCTGACTCAGATAGAGATTGCTATCCCACTAAATACCTTAATCTTTTTTTTTCAGAGAGTTTTGCCAAACCATACCTCCCCAATGGTCACCATGGAAAAGAGTAATTATTTTACCAAGGGCTAAGATCCAGGCAGCATCTAATCTAGAAAAAACAATATGCTTCTCTATAAACCTATTTGGGAAGCTAGGTGGTGTGGAGGATAGAGTGATAGGATTGGGGTCAGGAAGACTGATCTTCCTGAGTTCAAATCTGGCCTAGACACTTACTAGCTGTGTAACCCTGAGCAAGTCATGTAATCCTGTTATCCTCAGTTTCCTCATTTGTAAATGAGCTTGAGAAGGAAATGGCAAGCTGTACCAGCATATCTTTACCAAGAAAACCTAAAATGGGCCATGAAGAGTCAGACATGACTTGGAACAATTGAACAACAATGAAATAAGCTTAGTTTTCTACTGACTCATTCATCAACTAATCAAACAAGAATTTCTTTTTTGTTACTTTGTGCCAGGCATTGTGATAGATACCAGGCCAAAAAACAAAACATTCCCTGCCCTCCGGGAGCTTGCATTCTTTTTAAGAAGCATAGGTACACAAATGGGTATATGCTAAATAAATGCGTAAAAAATAAAGAACAATTTGGAGGGTAGTGAGCACCAGAAAGTGGTTTCTCAGCTGAGCTCTAAAGGAAACTTTGAGATTCTGAGAGATGAAGGAAAATAATGGACTGGCTTTATACATTTTGGATATTCAACTTCCAATGATTACCACTTTTTTTTTTAACCCTTACCTTCCATCTTAGAAGCAATACTGTGTATCGGTTCTAAGGCAGAAAAATAGTAAGGGGCTAGCAATGGGAATTAAGTGACTTGCCCAGGGTCATGCAGCTAGGAAGTGTCTGAGGTCAGATTGAACCCAGGAACTCCCATCTCTAGGTCTGGCTTTCAAACCACTGAGCCATCCAGCTGCCCCCAATAACCACTTTTGATTCCAATCCTTTCACTATCTCTATCTAGAAATCCCTAGCCTGATTCCAGGTCATCTATTATCTTAGAAAGGCATGAACCTAAGGCCCAGAGACCTCAAGCTCTCTCCTTTCATATGGAAAGAGAAGAATTCTTTTTCTTCCTTTTTCATGTTCTTTACCTGTCCTTTTGGGGCATATCATTTTTAGGAACGATCACTTAAATAATCCTCTTGATATACTCAGAGCACTCATTTTTTGTGCCTTTGGTAGGACAAAAATCATCTAACCTTGTATCAAAGCTGAATTTCACAGATATCTAGGCAATTCTTTAGTTAAGAGAGAATGTTTTCTGCTCAAATTTATATATGATCAGTGCTACTTCAGATGTTTCTCTTCATCCAATACCATCCCCTACTTATTTTGTACAGTCAAGTTGGCCTTCAGAGGCTTTTTTTATAAGCCGGGATTCTTCAAACAGGCATGGAAAATGAAATTAAAAAGTGTAGAGTTCAAATGGTTTGCCCAGATCTTTCAATTCTGTTATAAAAGAAAAAGGCTTTGGAAGCCTACACATCCACAATTGTGTATATATTCACTAAATACGTTAGATAACTTCTTGGGTATCGCTTTCATTTAGTTTCTCTCGTTTAGTTACTCTCAGCCAGTTTGTAAAGAGTCTCCTGAAACTGACTGGCATGGACAGAAGAGAAAGGACATTGTTAAAATCCACATGTACAGTTGACCTTGGTCTGGACTGCTATCAGGTTTCATCTACAATTCCATGAAGAAGCCACAGATCCTTTCTAAAACTATTGACACATATTTCCAACTAGATGTCAGAATCTGAGCAATATGTATTTTAACCTACTTTGTGTTTCTAACATACTATAAAAACTCCTCATTTTAGTATAGATATTACCCCAATATTGATACATGCTGTAAATCAAGGAAAACCATGGATACCAAATATTTTAAGAGATTGCCAAATGAGATGCTATTTATAAAATATTAGTTAAATGTCAAATAGGATAAAAGTCTTAGCACAACATCTGTCACATAGCAGGTGCTTAATAAATGCTTCTTTACTTCCTCCCCTCCCCTTTCAGAATAATCAGATAGCCCAAAAGGCTATGGAAACACACATGATAGGTATAAACAGCCTTCAGCTATTTTAGCATTGATATCTTGCATAAGTTGCATAAAGGATATATATGGAACATATTTTATATTGAAAGGAAAGTAGACTAGTCATACAACAAGATAGGAGAAAAATATATAATCAGTGTGAATTATAGCCACAAAATGTAGGGGGGAAGAAAGAAAGAGAGAAAGAGAGAAAGAGAGAAGAGAGAAAGAGAGAGAGAAAGAGAGAAGAGAGAGAAAGAGAGAAAGAGAGAGAGAAAGAGAGAGAAAGAGAGAAAGGAGAGAAAGAGAGAAAGAAGAGAAGAAGAGAAAGAGAGAAAGAAGAGAAAGAAAGAAAGAAAGAGAAGAAAGAAAGAAAGAAAGAAAGAAAGAAAGAAAGAAAGAAAGAAAGAAAGAAAGAAAGAAAGAAAGAAAGAAAGAAAGAAAGAAAAGAAAGAAAGAAAGAAAGAAAGAAAGAAAGAAGAAGAAAGAAAGAAGAAAGAAAGAAAGAAAGAAAGAAAGAAAGAAAGAAAGAAAGAAACGAAAGAAAGAAAGAAAGAAGAGAAAGAAAGAAGAAGAAAGAAGGAAGGAAGGAAGGAAGGAAGGAAGGAAGGAAGGAAGGAAGAGGAAGGAAGGAAGGAAGGAAGGAAGGAAGGAAGGAAGGAAGGAAGGAAGGAAGGAAGGAAGGGAAGGAGGGAGGGAGGGAGGGGAGGGAGGGAGGAAGGAAGGAAGGAAGGGAGGGAGGGAGGGAGGGGAGGGAGGGAGTCAAGAAGGACAAATCCACATAGTAGTCCTGACTGAAAAAGTATGTCTTTTTCCTCTTCTTTGAGCCAAGGACAAATACATTTCTATTTGGAGGTAAAGAATGCTTCATCTGCTCTAGTTGTATACTCGTTGAATACCCAATTTGACATGTTTATTAATTGAATTCGTGTTATTAAAAATGAAAATCCCAATATCTTTATGTACATAAATAAAGTGATAAGAGCAGTCTTTGTAGTTGGACTTCACCATCTTGATTCACTCTGCCCAGTTAACTTTCATGCCATCTGCTCTATTTTCCCATTGGTGTAGACCAATCAGGGCTTTCTGTAGAACTCAGTTAAGGTACATGTCACTCAGCAAAGTTCCATATACAGTGTCTGGGCAGGTGCCCCGTTTCAGCAGATTACAAATTTCCTTTATCATAATGTTGACCTTAGAATCCTATAGAACTAAGTCTGAATTTCAAACACTTTGTAGTCATCTGAACATAGGCAATTCTTTTAATGCTTCAGCCTATTTTCCCAACTCCAAAATGTATATAAATAATACTTATTTCAGGAATCATTATGAGGATCATTTTAGATAACATATGTAAAGTGCTTTGCAAACCTTAAAAGCATTATAATGTTGTTCTTTAGTCATTCCAGTGGTGTTCAACTCTTCATGACCCAACTTGGGATTTTCTTGGCAAAGATACTGGAGTGCTTTATCATTTCTTTCTCCAGCTCATTTTCCAGATGAGGAAAACTGAAACAAATAAAGATAAGTGACTTGCCCAGGGTCACATAGCTAGTTAAGTGTCAGAGTGTTCCTGGCTCCAGGCCTGGCACTCTATCTACTGCACCAACTATCTGACCATCCTCTGTGACACCTAGCTAGTGTTCGCTATCATTACACATTTAGGAAATTAATAAGGATAAGTAATATTGTATTAGCCATTTAGTGAAATTCCATACCATGCAATTTAAATTCTAAAGTTTTTTTTAATGGCCTCAAGGAACTTTAATGGAAAATTATTACAATGAATATGTAAATCATTTTCATCTCCCTAAATTCCTACCCGTTGGGCAGTCTGATAGATCAAGAAAGAGCTATCAATCTGTCAATCTTTTCTGTGTACAAGCTCCTCTACCAGAGCTGTCAACATATAGAAATCCATCGTAATGGCAGGCAAGTGCTTCCCTGTGAAGAACAGAGCATCAAAGGAGCTGTAGTCCCTGTTCAAGAGCCAGCTTGTTTTGGAAGGTGGAACACCTGCTCTCAGATGCCATGGGTTAGAGTTGTTTGATTCACATCTTTGCAGAAACCTTATCATGTCAGAGAAACCCCTGATGTATGGCGTGCCCATACTTGAGTAGCTCGTAATTCAAAAAAATTCAAATGTACTATAGAAGTTGGTTAAATAGAATGTAAAGCTGTGTATAACAGTTAGGGCTTAAAAACTTACAACCCCAAAACACGAACTCACTTTGGCACAGAGAGAGCAGTGAGCGAGAGTACATGCTGGCTATCCATGCATGGAGGACTCGGGAAAAACTCGGGGAGACTTCTTTTAGGGGAAAATTCATTCTTTCAAGAGCTGAATTCCTTCCACCTTTGTTCTAAACTGAGATTATGAACCCCAACAAAAAGACCTTTTTTTTCATTTTTTTAAATGAATTATAAGGACAGCTAGATGGCTCAGGGCATAGAGAGTCAGGCCTGGAGACAGACGATCATGGGTTCAAATCTGGCCTCAGACTTCCTAACTATGTGACCCATGGCAAGTCTTGTAACCCCAATTGCCTATCCCTTGCTGATCTTCTGTCTTAGAATTGATACTATGACAGAAGATGGAAGGAAGGAAGATTATAAAACTATATTCTTGGGGATAGGAGGATGGCAATGAGCCTATCATCTTATTTTTTCAACAATAGTCCTCATTGCATTAAAGGATTAGGTTATTTCTGATGTACCTTTTCCCCCAAAGAATGAAAAACTAAAAATAATTATGACCTAGTGAGTTAAAATCCATTTGCAGTTACAATTTTCACCATACATTATACCTTTATTGGAATCATGACACAAGCAATTATTCTGGTTGTTGAAGATGACGAGGTTTCTGGGGAAAAAAGTTAATGAATTCAAATCTTGTTCTTTTTCTCTGTCACATAAATCACCTGAATTATATTTGTTATCCCCAAATCACCATCATTTGAAAGAATGTTTAAATATTTTGTTGAAGAAGCCAAATACTATCATTATTGTAGAGTCCATCTGACTTCTTATTTTTCTGTGTTGTGTTAAAAACCTGAGAGTTATTCATTTAAATCTGGGTCAAACAAGACATCCAGTTCTGACTGCTGATAGCCCTCCATGCTGTGAGAACTTATGAGTTCAGTAAAATGCTCAAAGTATGGAAATTAATCACAATAAAAGGTGCATTCAGACTATTGCTCATGGAGCAAGAGTTGGCAGGCACCAATTGGTCCCTTCTTTGTTTCTGGAAGGGAAAACAATTCCCCAAGGTCAAACTGATTCTGAAGGGTAACTCACTCAATAAGATATACCTGAGGAAAGAATGTGAAAAACTAGAAGTATGATTATGCTCCTCAGTCATCTTGGCTTTAAAACACTGGGCTGCTCCATTGAACACATTTAGCTTCTATCATCTGGCAAAATGATGCAAAAGACCATTGGGTACTACTCAGAATTCCTCAACAAAGTCCATTTTCCTGATCATGAGAAATGTAATGGGGAGAAAAGGAACATCTCTTAAGTATCTACTATGTGCTAAGGATATTATTAATATTATTTCAATTGATCTCCTTAATAATCCTGAAAGGTAGATAATATTATTATCCTCATTTTATAGTTGAGGAAACTTGAGACCGACAGAAGTTAAATGGGTTACACAGCTAGCAAGTGTCTGAGGATGGATTTGAACTCAGGTCTTTCTGACTCCAAGCCCACTACCCTAATTCGCTTCTCCACCAGCTGCCTCTAGGATGAAACAAAGGATAATCACAAAGTCCCTTTGCCAGCAAGGATTCTCCTACTTACATGTTAAGAACATGGAAAGTTCATTGATAACTGCAATCACAGTCTTTATTGGGACTTTCTTATGTATGAAAGCCAAATGAGGAACCCAAACCAAAACTATAGATACATATTCACCAAAGTGGAGGGCATCTTGTTCAAGGTCCAAAGAGAAGAGGGATTGCTGTTATAAATGGTAAGGGCCCCTCCAGATGTTCCTGCTTGAGTATATAACACCGTGCCGATTATGCCAAATCCACTCTAAGGTTGTCTCTTCAGTGAGATCACCAGGTTACTCCAAGGAGCTCAATTTAAGAATTTGTACAAGAAAAACTAAATGGATAGACAAAGCCCTACAATCCAGGCTACTCTGATATGTGGCCAGATGCCTACAGTACCCATGATAATGCCATTTGTACATATATTTGGGACAGGAGGGGCACTGAACACTGAGCTCAGAACTGAATGAGAGGAAGAGAGTGAGGTGGGTCTGCATTTTGGAGTCTACAGAGTCAGTCAATAAACATTAATTAAGTATGGTTCTAAGTTCTAAAAATACAAGAAATACAAAAATACAAAAAAAGCGTCCTTGAGGAGCTCACAATCTAATAGGGAAAACAATAGAAAAGAATTAAAGAATAATGCGGAGGTAACCTCGTGGGGAAGATGCATTAAGGGAAATGGGGAAAGGCTTCCTACAGAAAGTGCAAGTTAATTCTAAATTAATTAATTAAATAAAGTTTTCAATTAAAAGAAGTGCAAGTTAAAATGAGACTTCAGGTGTGCCAAAGAAACCTGGAGGCATGGAGAGAGATGGAGTAGTGTTCAGGGAATCTCAAAGAGAGCAGTGTCCACTGAATGGTAGAGTATGTAGATGAGGCATAAGAGGACTGGCAAGGCAGAAAAGGGGACAGGTTACGAAGGGATGCTAAAGAGAGGATTTTCTATTTGTGGTTATTGAATAGGGGGAGAAGCATGGTCGGGACCATCATTTTGTCTGTTAAGCTCAAAATAGTGAACAGTCTTGAAAGTGGGGATTATTTCATTCTTAGTGCTTCTATCCCTAGTGCCTAGCACAGTACCTGGTGGCTGCCAGGTTTTATTAATCGATTAGATTCTTGACCCGATTTCCACCTTTTCTTTCTCCTCTGGAGACATTATTTTTAATCATCATCTGGAATAGTTGTATCACCTATGTGTGCACCGCAGGTCTTCAGTCTCTTACCCTGATCCCAAGCATCCTTTCTGCATTCTTTCTCAGCCAGTCATTTGTTACCAGGTGAGTCACCAGGAATGGGTTAGGCTCAGGAAAAAGCTCCATTTCATGTCTTAGGATGTGTCCTAGGAAGACAGCAGACTTCTCTACTATTCAAAATATTGTTTGTTTGTTTTTTAATTTTATTTATTTATTACCTTGTTTACCCTGAGCAAGAAGTCACACACAAACCACCAATTGGAGGCACTTTCTCTTAGAGCCAGCAGAAAGGCAGCACTGCTTTTGAAGTTAAAAGATGTGATTCTTACTACTTATGTAGCCCGGGGCAAGTTGTTTAGTATTCTAGGACACCAATTTCCTTATCTGCAAACGAAAACTGGGGCAGCTAGGTGACCCAATGGATAGAGAGCTGGGTTTGGAGTCAGGAAGATTCATCTTTCAAATCCAGCCTCAGACACTGAGTAGCTATGTGACTCTGGGCAAACCATTTGTTTGACTCAGTTTCCTCATCTGTAAAGTGAGCTGGAGAAGGAAATGGCAAACCACTCCAGTATCTTCGTTAAGAAAACTCGAAATGGGGTCACAAAGAATCTGACATGATTGAAACAACTCAACAACAACAAAAGGGAAAGAATTAGACTAGATAAACTCTGAGGTCCCTTCAAACTCCAAATTAATGGTCCTATAACATAGGTTAAAATCCAACTCTATTCCCTATTGCCTGTGCAACCTTGGGAAAATCAACTAACCTCTTCAAGTCTCAGTTTCCTCATCTTTATAATGTAGGGATTGGACTATATCATCTCTAAATCCTTTTTGTTTCTTTTTTCTTTAACCCTTACATTCTGTCCTAGTAACAACTCTACAGACTTGAAGAGGTTAGTTGGTTCAAGGCAAAGGCTAGGTAAATGAAGTTAAGTGACTTGCCCAGGATCACACAACAATTAAGTGACTGAGGTCAAATTTGAACCCATGTCCTTCCATCTCCAGGTCTGACACTCTATCTACTGTGCCATTTAACTATCTCCTTTCACTTCTAAAAACATAATCCTATAGGATTCTGATGGCATCTCTGGATTGTTAAGATTATTCTTTGGAATATACACACAACACAGAGAAAAACCTCCATTGTTCTCTTGTCTTTCAAAATAGCTTTAGTCAAATGTTAAAGCACATAGAGAACTTTATGTAGCTCCTTCATTTTAACCAGTCAAGAATGCTTTAAGCACATCCATTTTCATCTGCTCCTAATTTCACTTCATTTAGGGCTGAGTTCCAGGAAGAAAGACAATCAGGATCCACTATATTTAAAGGATTTTCTCAATGTGTATTTTTTTCACAATGTAATTTTAATGACTCCTAAGGATTATTTATATGCTCAAATTAGATTTGTCTTCCCAAGATTCCTCTGAGGAATTCTGTACTTATTTTTCCTTTTTTAAGAAAAATGTTAGTGACTTCTTTTTATTTATATCACCTAAGTTTCTCCCATAAATCTCTCCCTCTCTTCCATTTCAGAGAACCATCTCATGAAACAGCTTATTTTTTTAAAAGAAGGAAAAAAGAGAAAGAAGAGAACAAAATCTTCAAAACTAATCAATAAACCAAAAAAATCTGTTAATATATGCAATGTTCTATAATAGTGAACCTTCCATTTCTAGAAAGACTTGGGACATGGAGGAAGGAGTGTTGTCTCTTCTTTGAAGTCAAACTTATTCTGTGCACTTTTGTAACCTTCACCTTTTACTTTTAAAATGAGTTTTTAATGATAATTTTGTTTGTTCTATATCACCCAAATTTCTTCCAGTATCTCTCCCTTTCCCTATCTGAGAGAATCATTTCATATAACAAAAAATATTTTTAAAGAAATAAAAAAGTGATAAAGGAAAAAAAATCACCCAAACTGAAAAACATATAGAAAAAATTTGAAAATATTGAAATTATATGAAATGTTCCATACTTGTTGACTTCCCATCCATTCAAATGAGTGGGATAGAGGTGCCTCCTCATTTGGGGGTCATACTTGTTCTTTACAATCTTGCACCACTCACTTTTTTCTTTTTCTTTTTTAAATTTTTTTCTTCTCAGCTCCTCTTTCCCCTTCCCACACCATAGAAATAGCATTAGCTTTTTAAAAATTAAACTCTTAACTTCCACCTTGGAATCAATATAGTATATTGGTTCCAAGACAGAAGAGCAGTAAGGGCCAGGCAATGGAGGTTAAGTGACTTGCCCAGGGTCACACAGCTAGGAAGGGTCACATTTGAACCCAGGACCTCCTATCTCCAGACCTGGCTCTCTACCCATTGATGCACCTAGCTTCTCCCAACAGTCACTTTAAATATTTTTTGTGTTGTTAAATTTACATTGTTGTAGTTATGTATATTTTTTTCTTCATTGTGTTTACTTCATTTTGCATCACATTATGTCATTCCATGTTTCTCTGTATTTACCACATCCAGTAACTTTTCATTAACTTTGTTTGCCTCAGTTTTCTCATCTATAAAATGAGCTGGAGAAGGAAATAGCTAGTTACTACAGTATCTCAGCTAAGAAAACCTCAAATGTAGTCACAAAGAGTCAGACATGACTGAAAATTACTAACCAACAAAACATTTTTATTATATTCATGTATGATGATTTGTTTAACCATTTCCCAGTTAATAGACATCTATTCAGTTTGCAGTTCTTTGCTATCACAAAACTGCTACTATAAATATTTTAAGGATATGGGGACTTTGTTCTTCTCAATGACTTCCTTGGGTATATGCCAAGTAGAAGAATCTCTGAGACAAAGGTATAGATATTTTAAACACTTGTTTGTGTCATTACAAATTGTTTTACAAAATGATTACTGTATACTGATTCATAAGTTTTCCACCAATGCACTGGTATGCCTATCTTTCCACAACCCCTCTAATATTAACTATTCCCATCATTTTTTGCCAATTTGCTTATTGTAAGGTGAAATAATAGAGTTGTCTGATTTATATTTCTCATGTTATTGGTGATTTGAAATATTCTTTCGTATGGTATTTAATACTTTCTGATTCTTATTTTGAGAATTGGTTGTTTATATCTTTTGATCACTATTGATTTACAAATACAACAATATATATAATATTAATTGTCTATATTTCTGGATATCAAATTATTATCTGAGAAATTTAATATAATGATTTTTCCCTATTCAATCACTTCCTTGTTTAACCATTAATTTTGTTTGTGCAGAACCTTTTCAATTGACATGGACTCAACTTCACCTATTTTATCTTTTGCAACTGTCTCTATCATTTGTTGGGTTAAGAATACATAGCCTATCCATAGCCATGAAAAGTATATAATCTGTTTATCTTCTAATTTTTTATGTTCTGATGTTTTGTATTGACATTGAATATTAATTTTGACTTTAGTTAGAAATAGGAAATAAGGTATTACTCTAAGCTTAATTTCAGCTAGACTACTTTCCAGTATTCAGTCCTAAATAGTTTATTATTTTTTAATTTAGTGAACACAGAATAGTTAGGTTCCTTTGTATATCATTTCCTTTTATTCTGTGCAATCTATTGATTTCCTTACCTAAGTCAATTTTATTTTTTTTTAGTGATAGCTGTTTTACAATGTAGTCTGGAAGTGCTATTTCCCCTTCTTTTCCTATATATTTTTCTCATTGTTTTCTTCATATTGTAGATCTTTTGCTTCTCCAGATGAAATTTATTATTATTTTATCAAGTTCTATAAAGTATCCCTTTAACAACTTGGTGGTCACATATATTAAAATTTAAATGGTCTTTGGGAAAATTATTATTTTTATTATATTGGCAAGGCCCAGTCATGAGCTCTGAATGTTGCTTCCAGGATTAAATTTCTTTAAGGAGCACTTTGTAATTGCATCTATACTAGTGTTTTCCCTACTTTAGTTGATGGATTACCAAATATTTTGTGCATTTTGTAGTCATTTTCTTTTTATTGTTGCCTCTTGGATTTTGTTATTATTTTACAGAAATGTTGTTGAGTTTTTACAGCTTTTCTCAATTAGCTAATTTGTTCATTTCTAGGGATTTTCATGCATCATGTCATCAGTAAATAAGTATAGTTTTATCTTCTCTTTTTCTATCATTAAGCATTCAATTTCTTTCCCTTATTTTATTGCTATTCCCAGCATTTCTAGGATTATGTCAAATAGCAGCAATGAGAGTAAGTATCTTTGCCTTACTCCTATACATATATTGGCTTTATTTTTTTTTCTTTATAAGAAGATAACTCTTTACTGGATATTGATGCTAAGACAATACAACAGAATAAGTCTAATCAGTCAATATGACAAGAAATTACAGGTGAAATAATTTGGAAACATTTCTTCCATGGTGTGTTTAGAAATTGATTTCATGGTCTCATATTAAAACATTTTTTCCCAAAGGAGATTTATTTTTTTAAAAGTTTTTATTGATGTATTCTGTTTTTATATCATCATAGTTATCCCAAATATTTCTTCTTCTCCATTTCCCAGAGAGCCATCCCATATTACAATTAATATTTTTAGAGAGGAAAAAAAATTAATACATTGAACAAGTCTGAAAACTTTTGTAATGTTTAACTTTTGTGGATTTCTACCTCCACAAAGGGATGGGTTGGAAGCATCCTTTCACATCTCATTCAAGTCCTACTTGATCTTCATAATCTTATATTCACTTTTTTTGGGGGGAGGATTTAGTTATTTCTCATTTGCAGTTGTAGTAATTGTGCATGTTGTTTTGATGGCTCTACTTTGCAAAAGCTCATAATGACTTTTCCAAGCTACTTTATAATTGTTACACACATCATTTCTTATGAACAGAAATTTTTCATTGCATTCATGCTCCACAATTTGTTTAGCAGTTTTAGGAGAGATATTTTAAAGACTTGATAGCAGTAAATTCATAAGATTAATAAAACAGTGCTGATGTGTTGAGAAGAAATATGTCCACTCATACATTTTGTTCTCTGGAAAAATCAAACTGGCTGTATATAAGTATTTTTTAAATCATAAAACCTAGCTATACTTTGACTCAGAAATCTCACTATTAATAATATTTTCAAAAAATCAATTTTTAAGGGCATCTAAGTAACTCAATGAATTGAGAATCAGGGGATCCTGGGTTCAAGTCTGGCCTCAGACACTGTCTAACTGTGTGACCCTGGGAAGATCATTTAGCCCCAGTTGCCTAGCCTTTACCATTCTTCTGTCTTGGGGCCAATACTTAGTATTGATTTCAAGATAGAAGGTAAGAGTTTAAAATTTTTTTAAATCATTATTTCAGTAGTCCAAGGCTAATTTATTAATTCACTTGAATGGTAATGTGGTTTTCAACTTTAAAATCATAAATTATAATAATCCCTTACCTTAGCATTCTGATGTATTGAAGTAATACTATATCATTATAACAACATTTCTATATAATAAAATAATTTTCCAAACTCCATATGACATCTTATGGATTAGAACTAATCCCTGATATGGTAACCACAATGGAATTCCAGTAAGTCAATAATTTGGAGGATCTCTTGAGAGATATTTTTGGTAATGAAATTTGTCCCCAGTTAGAGTGCAACATCTGAAAATAAACCCCTAGATTATACTAGGCCAATTTTATTTGGGCAGAATGGGTTGGGATGGGGAAGAAAGAAGTAAGGAAGTCATTGCCAAGTAACTTAAATTTCTACCAGGTTTGTTTTTCCTCTTAGAAATCCAACCCAAGGGATCTTTACTATTTGCATTTTTTGTTCTTCTTGTTCTCTGCTCTTGAAAGCCAACATGGTAAAGTAGATAGAGAGCTGACCTTCAAGTTAGGAAGTCCCAAGTTCAAGTCTCATCTCTAGCCACTTTAGCTGTGTGATCCCAGGTAAGCCTCTCTGTCTTTCAGGCAATGCTTTAGAGTTTTCATCTTTGTCTATGCATTACAGAAAATAGACTGGCCTCCACTGATGATGGGAATTTCCTTATTCAAGAGTTCCCTCTACCAGACACCTAGGTAACAGAGTCAATAAAATGCTGGATCTGGAATCTGGAAGCCCTGAGTTCAAATCCAACACTCAGTAGCTATGAGTGGATTTATTTTTAATATATTGAATGATTTGTATATCTGGGTTTCAAATTAGAGACTCAGATCAGTTCTTTAACCTTTGTACATAGTCCTTTGCTCTAAGGAACTCCAAGGAAAGTCACATCATCACCACTACCACCACCATCCCCCTTCCCCCCAAGCCTGATAAATGCAAAGGGAAGATAACATAGTTTTTCTTGATGAGTAAATAAGAACTGGTTTAGACTAGGAGTTATTGCTAACGATATACAACTAAATACTTGACTTCCATTCTCCAGAGGATGGAGAGAAGTTTAAAATCTTGATGGACCACATCCTCATTGACTATCCACCAATTAGAGAGGTCTTAGGATATCCAAAGGAGGAGCCAAATAATAAATAAGCTGTGTGAAGGGACTTTGGGGTGATCACCAGGAGAGATCACTTACTAGTTAATACTAGTCTGATCAATAAATTTATGCCCTTATCCAGAAGTCAGTCTCTCAGAATTTTTAATTGTCATAGCTGTCTCTGTCTGAGATTGTCTGCCTCAGTTTCTTCAACTGTAAAATGGGAATGATAATGACAGTAACTATCTCCCAGGGTTGTTGTGAGAATCAAATGAGATGCTATTTGTAAACACTTAACACGGTACCTGGTATGTAGTAGCTGCTTCACAAATGCTTTTTCCTTTCCTCTTCGTCTAATGATGAAATCACAGATCTGAATCTTCTTTTTAAAACTATTGCTAGGAAAACAGTGCTTTTAATGTAGGTGAGGTCTTAATGGAACAGGTACTATGCAAAGACCTAAGGGCAAGGTTTTTCTACCTGATTAATTTTCTTCAAGAATGCCCCAGACCTCCTTGTCTGCTCTACTACTTCTGATTTCAAAACATTAGAGAATCAGTTTTAAAAGAAAAAAAATATCCTAGAATATACTTGCTCCTATTTCTGGCTTCCTGTCTCCCTAGCTGCCTGCCACAATTAGCTGAGTCCAGGAAACTCTTCCCTATGTACCATATTTTGAGGACATTTAGGTCACTCAGTAAGTGACAATTCATGCCTTGTGTTCCAGGTCCAGAAGCTTATTTATTACTGCCTGTACACACCCTGTACACACCCTGTGCCAAGTGCTGATAGGACTGTCAGAAAAAATAAATTGTAACTATGCCATTATGATTGTAGATCCTAAGTAGATATTTATGAACCAAGGGACATTTTCAAAGGGCTTCCTCACTGAGGAAAGAAAGAAAGAAAGAAAGAAAGAAAGAAAGAAAAGAAAGAAAGAAAGAAAGAAAGAAAGAAAGAAAGAAAGAAAGAAAGAAAGAAAGAAAAGAAAGAAAGAAAGAAAGAAAGAAAGAAAGAAAGAAAGAAAGAAAGAAAGAAAGAAAGAAAGAAAGAAAGAAAGAAAGAAAGAAAGAAAGAAAAGAAAGAAAGAAAGAAAGAAAGAAAGAAAGAAAGAAAGAAAGAAAGGAGGAAAGAAAGAAAGGAGGAAAGAAAGGAGGAAAGAAAGAAAGGAGGAAAGGAGGAAAGGAAGGAAGGAGGAAAGGAGGAAAGGAAGGAAGGAAGGAGGAAAGGAGGAAAGGAAGGAAGGAAGGAAGGAAGGAAGGAAGGAAGGAAGGAAGGAAGGAAGGAAGGAAGGAAGGAAGGAAGGAAGGAAGGAAGGAAGGAAGGAAGGAAGGAAGGAAGGAAGGTTTTGCCTCTTCTTGTATCCCCAGAGCTTAGCACAGTACCAGACATATAGTAAGCACTTAATAAATGTTGATTAATTGATATTGATTGATGACCTACTGGATCAGGGAATGATATAGAAAGCAGCATCTACTTGAGGAAGTATTTGTTATGCTGATAATACAGTGAGAAGTGAAATAAGGTAGCCTTCAAACTGAGATAGAAAGCTCTCTAGTCCAATCCAGGTCGGCATGTTTCATTTCTAGTTCGGTTCTGTAACATGGCAGACTTGGAAGGCAAGCAATAAAGCTATTGGCAGTGTCTTGCACCTGGAACAAGGTTGGAACAAGTAATCACTAGGGAATGTTGCTGAAATGCAGTTTCTTCCTCCTGTATCTCTCAAACTACTCTTTGAACTCACCAATATATTTCATCATTTCTATAATAACAATTCAATCACTTCTTTTTGAATTATTTCTATAACTGTCATATTCCCCTTCCCTCCAGCCCCCATTTCTCTGAAAGCAGGTAAGAAGGCATTTTTTGCCTTTGTGACCTTAGTGGCTATTAACAGTGTCTTGTATACAGATGGTGCTTAATGAATGGTTGTTGAATTCCACTGAACACAATTTTAAATGCATTTTGCCATATCAAATGGATCTTTGATCACATTGATTTAGGGCTTCCCTCTGATGATACAGAACCCAATCCATCCACATCTACTTAGGGTAAGAAGGAAAGGAGAGGAATGGGTGCAAGCAGGCAAGAGAAAAGATTTTGCACAGAGATCTCTGTGCTGGACCCACATGCCATAGAATGGTATAAGCTGTGTTCCGGAATGCAGGGAGACACAGAGAGGTGCCTGGGCGTTTGGGTTTCCTGTTCCTGGAAGAACCTGAAGCTCAAATTTCCTCCTTCTTGGGAACTCCATCAAGTCAAGGAGGGGTTTTGTTTCCTATCCCCTTGAAGCCAAATTCACCAGCTCTGGTATCCTGAGTGAAGACACGTATCACACATTGTCACCTATTCATGTTCCAGCCTCCAGAGAGAGAATTTCCAGTTGCCCTGAGTTCTGTGTCCAGGAAGCCATTGAAGGAAGACCAGAAAAGCCAACAGCCACCTTGGGCCTAACCGGCCAGGTTGATCCCTGGAATAAGGGGGTCAGTCTGTCTGGTCTAAAGAATGATATAAACCTTGCCAAACCTTATTTGGGAGGATTTTTAGTCAGGTAGTAAGATAGCTGGGGAAATCTTAGACAGCCAGAGTAGGGAATAGGGCAGCTGGAAGAAGTGAAGGTCCCTTTGCAGAGATTTAGCTAAGCTTGATCAACACATCCTCCCTTCCTGTCATTATCATATACATCTCTCTTGGCAAATTCCTCCTGGGACCCTGATTTTGCCATAAGGGCTGGGCTAACTAATTGCTGTGCTTCTGACTTCTTGAATGTCAGCATAGTACCTCTCCTGTGGTCTCACTTTGGAACTTCCCTAAGAGCCAGGGGCCTCCTCCTCACACCTTTGCTACATTGGTCCATTCTTCCACTGGTGAATTTCTTCAGGGGGTTCCATTTTGGGGAAGAGCCCAGGTCAGCCAATCATCATTCCTTTATAGCTCCACTTCTGACTTCTTGAATTTTAACTTCCTCTTTTTGTCATGCTTTTTAACTCTTTTTTGTGTGTTGTTTTTTCCCATAAGACAATGTTCCCTTAAGGTAAAAACTGTCTCTCATTTTGTTTATAATATTTGAATCACTAGTCCTGGCACATAGTAAGTTACCTCACCTTTCCTTCTTTGCAAAATAAGGGAACAAAAAAAGTTGTCCTTTCAGTCCTTTGTGGAACTGAATATCCAATTCAAGCAGAAAACAGAAATAACTTTAATGAAAAATGCAAATAGAAAATGTATTTCAGAAGCACTGGATCTGCCTGTCCCTTTAAGTGGGACTTTATCGCTCACAGCTCTTAAAATATTTTTTTGCTCTTGGATTGAGATAAGAAATTTATGCTGAGGCATGTGATATCCATGACTTTCTCTGAACCGGTAGATAACATCTTTATTGTTATTGCTCCAAATAAAAATTACATATTACATACGACAGTGATCTCAAAAGTACCTGGATGACCTGGTCCAACCCTCTGAGTTCAAGCAATTAAATGTCTCCAGAAATTCTTAAGCTGGGATCAATAAATTTTTTAAAAATAATGTTTTAGTTTTTCCCCTATTACATGTAAAAACAATCTTTAACATTCATTTTTTTTAAGTTTTGAGTTCTAAATTATCTTCCTTTTCCCATCTCTCCCTCTTTCAACCTCTTCCTCTTTTTCCTCCTCTCTAAGATGGTAAGCAATCTGATATAGATTCTACATGTGTAATCACATAAAATATTTTCTATATTGGCCAATGAATGAACTTTTAAAAATATATTTTGATAACTATTTCAAAACAATTGATTTCCTTTGTCATACTATATATTCTATCATATGCATTTTAAAACATCATTCAGAGAGGAGTCAATGGACCTCACCAGATTCCCAAATGCATATAAGAAAAAAAAAAGCTTAAAAACTAGATCATTCAAGAAAAACAATTATCTTCTTTTTCTTCTTGATTCTCTTTATGGATAGATGTTTAGTAGCTTCCTTTAATGTTCAGTTAAAATATTAACTCTATCATTGATCCCTTTTTCCAGTCAATTCCTTCCACTTCATTGTGAATTCGCTTTGTCCTTTTAACGGACATATGATTCCTTGTTATAGAGGTGTCACTTGCCAAATTAGAACCTCTTTGAGAGGAAAGTGTGTGCACAAACAAGTTTTTGCTTGAAGGAAGAAGGAATAGGGCAGAGCCTTTTTATCAAGTGAGTGCCAAAATTCAACAAATCCAGCAATCTCAAACTTTTGTTTAGCATCAGTGCCCAGCCACTGTGCTTTGTAAGGACTAGAGATTCAAGATCTCTAGAAAATGGACCCTGCCCTCAAAGAGCTTGCAATCTGATGGCTGAGACCACATATAAATAAATACATAAGAATTGTATGCAAAATAATAAAAAGTGATGTTGGGAAGAAGAATACTAGTTGCTATGGAAATAAGAGAATTCTTCATTCAGAAGGTGATGGTTGTACTGATGAAGATAAGGCATGAGGAACACATAGAAAGATGTTCCAGGGATGGGAAACAGCCAGTGTCAGGACCTAGAAATGGGAGATGAATCATTCATCTGAGGAATTGCAAGCAGGCCAGTTTGGCTAGACCACAGAGTGGGGAAAGTTAAGAACAGCTGGATACCAATTAGTGAAAGTAACAAATTCCTGTATATATTTGAACTTGCACTATATGGAGTTATATCTGTATAAAACATGGTCGTTCATTACAGTCCAAGGGAAATTTACAGTACAAATATGAATAATGTGACTATTTCAGAGAATTCATCATCCATACTACTACTAGCTATAATGTCTAATAAAAGAAAAATTAACCTGTCAGAAAAAAGGAAAAAATTCCCTCTGTTGAGCAAATGTTACATAAATTCTCTCTGTTCTTAATCAAAACATGTTGTGGACACTCCCCCTTAGGAAGTGGTGAGATGACCATACAAGAAAGTTATAGGCTTTATAGGAGCACAGATATCAAACAGCATGACCATGAACCCTTAAGTACAGAACATTACTTATAGAGTGCTTGGTTAATGGATCAGCTCAGTCAACCTGAAGAGTGTTATTGGTATTGTGGGATTTGATCCTTTCCTGGTCAGGATTTGTAACAATGACTTAGATGAAAACATGGAGGAAGAAAATAATAACCTCAAAGCATTTTGTCCTTTGGAGAAGGAAATGGCAAACCACTTTAGTATCTTTGCCAAGAAAAACTCCAAATGGGGGATTTGGCAAAATTGGAACACTAATACACTGCTGGTAGAGTTGTGAATTGGTCCAACCATTCTGGAGGGCAATTTGGAACTATGCCCAAAGGGTGCTAAAAGACTGTCTGCCCTTTGATCCAGCCATAGCACTGCTGGGTTTGTTCCCCAAAGAGATAATGAGGAAAAAGACTTTGTACAAAAATTTTCTGGCAAAGTAAATACCAATCTGAACTAGCAGAAGTTTCTCCACTGAGAGTTCCTCATACCAATCAAATCATAGTTTAGTCACATCCCAAAATTGGCATTATTACAGACAAATTAATCAATCAAAATTTAATAAACTAGAATGGATTTTGGAGGAGAGGCAATGAAGATGAGAGGAATTATGGATAACTACCAAAGGAAGTAGGGATATTTAGAGTAGAGAAGAATTAGGGGGAGCATAGTATAATTGTCCTCAAGTATTTCAGACATTGCCTCTCATAAAAAAGAGGAACTAGATTTATTTTTATGATTTTAGATGGAAATGCAGTGGATAGAGCCCTAATTCTAGATTCAGGAAGACCTCAATTAAAATCTGTCTTCAAACACTTACTAGCTTTGTGTCCTTGGGCAAGTCACTTAACCAATTCACATTCATCTCATATCCTCTGTAAAATGGAGTCATAGTAGCACCTACCTCCCAGGATTGTTGGAAAGATCAAATGAAATAATACTTGTAAAAAAGCACTTAGTGTAGTGGCTACTACTTAGTAGTAGTATTTGGTGCTATATAAATGTTAATTGTTATTATTATGTACAATTAAGAGAAATGTATGGAAATTTAAGAAAAAAAGGTTATGGCTCAAAATAGAAACAAACTTCTGAAAACTTGGAGCTATTCAAAAATAAAGTGGGCTACCTCATAAGTAATGAGTTCCTCTCATTGGAGGTTTTGAAACAGGAGAATTGATCTCTTGTTTGGGGCATTATAGAGGTGATTTTCTGTTTAAGTACTGATTCAACTAAATGACCTTTGAGGTTCCTCCCAACTCTTAGGCTGAAATTCATTTGTAATTAATATCTGTATTAATTAAATACCTTCCTAGAACACTTCCCCAGCTCACTAATACTTTGGATCCCCAGAAGCATGCTGCTATTCTTGTGTTTCAAAGAGCTCCTGAGAGAGTCTATACTGTTCACACTGTCCACTACTGCTCACAAGCTGGTGAGCCTATGTTTAAAAGTTTGTCAGTAGATGCAATTCCAGGCATAGGAAGACATCCATTGTGCAGGAATGGAGAATGGAGAGGGATTATTCTGATACTCCCCTGATTTGTTTTCCTGGGCTTATTAAACATTAGTTTGCTATATTCTGCCATTTCTGAGTCTTGTCGATTTCATCTATTCCAGCAACCAAACTAGTACCATATAGCTTTTTTTTATTATAATAACTAATGTTTAAACTATAATTTATCTAATAATTCTATACTTTTCATCATCCCTACTTTTATCATTAATTGCAGGTAAGGGGTGATATAAGGGACACCTACAATGAAAAAATGTAAACCATTGGAGATCTCTGAAATTTGGGGATTGTTTAACAACTATTTAGGCAGTTTGGTGGGTCAATGGATAGAATGCTGGGCTTGGAATTGGGGAGACCTGAGTTCAGACACTTAGTAGCTCTGTGGTCCTGGACAATTCCCTTAACTTCTATTTGCTTCAGTTCCTCAACTGAAAAACGGAGATATCCTGAGGGAGGAAATGTCAAACCATCCAGTGTCTTTGCCAAGAAAACCTCACGGACAAGTCCACAGGGTCACAAAGAGTCAGACATGACTGAATGACTGAACACACTAAAACTGTTGTTCTGAAGGAAGTTCAAGTTTGTTTGCTGCTGCTTTTTTTTTATTTGAGTGGCCAACCAGGATTGAACGCCTTGGACTTTGTTGTGATTGTTTTGGCGAATGCCACTGAAATGCAAGGACAATATTTAATTCCTCCAATTAGCCAAGAGACATTTATAGAATTGAGGATAGGGACAAATGTTGCCAATTTTATGTTAATTGACTAAGGATAGGCAGAGGTAATACATCAGTTTAAAACTCTTCCACCTACTTCTGAACTGTTAACTGTAATTCTCTTTCTCCCTCTGAAACTTCAGTAAGAGGCCTCTGTAAAGCGCAGTTCCAGGTGAACTCTCCCAATATTGCATTAATAGTTTTTGCTTGATCATACATGTCAAATAGAGTACATGTACTGGCCTAGAGGACTCTCTATGTTTGATTTTTTTTCACTGAGTTGGACATTTCTAATCTTGAAGGCAATCTTATAAGTTCAAGGTGTGAGGAACTTCTGGGTCTCTCAATAGGGATCAAAGGGAAATGAAAGGAATTTCCTACACTGAAGATGACCAGTAATAGGAGAGGGAACCAAAGCCCTGTTTTGATGGGTTAGACTCCATTGTTTTAATTTTCCTCCTTTAGGGCTGTCTATGTGAGGCTTCTTAAATATCCAAAGTCAAGGTTGACCAGTAATAGCCCTGAAATCATTCAAGTAGTGAAAGGTCTTCTAGGAAATCTTCAGGACCTTACCACCAAGGAGTGGAATGTGTAAGGAATAATATTCTAAATATTTTCCCACACGAGTTATGCTAATTTTCCCTTAAGAGGTATTGAAACCATCTTCAAGTTTTGATTAGTTCAGAAGACTAAAGACAGACTGCTGAAATCACTTCTTGATCCCCTGAGTACTAAAGGAGAGTAGTACATACATAAAGTACATAAGGATCTCCAGTCATGTGGAGAGCCATCACCCCTGCTGTCTGACAGAGTCACAGTCTGGGGAAATGGAGACTGCAAAGAGCCCCCAGAAAATAAGGCAACCACTGAACCCCCTTCTGTGTGACTTCTCCCTCTAACTTCTCCTATTAGTGGAATTTTTATGATTATTGGTCTCTTCCCAATACAGGAGAAATAATATAAGAGCAAGTACTAATAGGGTTAACACACATATATCTCGCCTTAATCCCCCCAGAATATTACCCTAAAATATTATATTCACAGAATTAAAACCTAAAGATTTTTACCCATTACCCTTCTCCTTTCCCTCTCCACAGAGTTACATTCACTCCCATTACAAGCCAGGCAAGCCAAGAACATCAATCACCTTCAAGCCCAGGTCTACAGGACACACTCCACTGATTTGTTACATAACATCCAACCAACCTTGCCAGGTGTCTGAATCAAGCACAAAAAATAAAACTTGAAAACTGAGGAAAATCCCAATTCTGGTCTGTCTTAAATTACCCTCTAATCCTGTACCTAGCTATAAAATGTGTTGTTACCCATCTCTTAAGTAATTGTGATTGATTGTGAAAGCTGGCCAAAAGTAACAATGATTCCCCTAACTGGTCATCCTTTAGGTCAAGAGGGATTAACCTCCAAATTCCCCTACTCATGTCATTTTATCTTCATCTCTGTTGTAGCAACAATGTTTCATTGACTATCTCCTTAGGCTTCAGGTCTGTTGTTAGGTTCTATGGAAACATGTATGTTGAGAAATGATTGTGCCAGAAAAAATGTTCTCACTGAACCTAGAAAATATACCAAGCTCTGTGCCATGGCAGAGCATTGTGTGATAGCTGACACAGGATTGAGCATACAATGCCTCTCATCATTTATCTGACTGACTCGCCATACTCTAGACAGAAGGCCCTCCCCTCTGAGAGACCATTGGCTTGGCTCTCAAAGCAGTCTCTCTCTGATATTTGGTAAACCATGAAGAGAAACTAGGAAAGGGAGCTTCCTTCATCTGAATTAACTCAAGGGTACTCCAGTGTATATCCTTGTTGAATATCCTTTTCCTACTATGGCTAATAGGGGTGTGTGTGTGTGTGTGTGTGTGTGTGTGTGTGTGTGTGTGTGTGAAGGACTTTAGAGACAAGCTCAGTGCTGATAACCAAAATAAATGAAGTAGACAGAAGGCCCAGTAAAAGAAAGACAGTATTCAGAGATATGACAAGAATTAATACAATACAGGGAAAGAAGTGGATTGTATCACTTCTAAAGATGGTAAGTTGTAAAACCACTGGTCTGTGTCTGTCTGTCTCAGGCTGATAGGCCAAAATGGCAGCCTCAGTCCTGGATCTCTGAATGATGTAATCTGACTGCTGTAGTTATGAAACAAAAGGTTTAATATGATAAAATAAGCAAGGAATGGGAATAGGAAGGAGGACCAAGGAAAGTCCCTAGCTCTAATAGCTCTATTACTCCACCCTCCAAGGTAAGAGTCCCACAGGAGCCTGCCTTCAGTATATTGAGACTATCTGTCAACCTAACCTTTCTATCTGTACCCCAAAACCCCTAATCTAGCTATCCTGACTATGGCCACTCCCAAAACAATTTTTGATAAAGGCAGAACAGTTCAGATTTGCTGGATAAAGGATTGAATGAATGTCAGAGTCACCCAAGGTCTACAGCCCTCAGGCTTCAGGGTTTCCTTGAATACAGACAGGTATAAGTCTTTCTGGTTGGCTCTTCACACAGGTCACAAAAAAGTATCTTCAATTGTAGAACAAGAATAAACTAGGTAGGAACAGATGGAACTCTAAGTCTGGTGTGGAAATGAAAACTATGAATCAAGCTTTTGCATTTTTGCCCACTGAGATGGAGCAGACATCGTTTGGAATGTGAAGGGAGGCAGAGTGACAGTTGGAGTGAGAGAAGAGGATTGTGGGAGAAACTGCTAAACAGAAAGGGTCTTTCCCCTCTGAACTCATTGGAGTATAGAGTAAAGACCAGGAGCTCTAGATCCCAACCAGTGAAAAAACCTTGCTTCCATTTCCCTTATGCTGAAGAAGATTCCTGTATGTTAAAGAGCATCCATTAGAGGAAGAAATGAATAACCACAGCTGCTGAAAGGGGCTGATCCTTTAACTTAAGGGGGTCACCCTGAAGGTCCTTTCCATCCCTTGACCTTCCCAAAAAGGACGCTTGCCATTTGTTTAGTTGGGATCGACATAGTGATTACTTAAGAAGAAGACAGGTAAGCTGACTCAGCTGAAAAAGAAGCAAGGGTCTCCTATTCCCACATACCTATTCCCTTCCTTGATTTTCTATAATTATTAAAAAACTTGAAAAATAGAAGAACATAGTCAGATTCAAACTGTAGGAAGAAAAAAAAACTGTAGGAAGAACAAAGAAAGAGAGGCTAGTGGTTAAGCTAGGCAATAGCCTAGGCTAAACAACGAAAGCCAACAGTGACAGTCTGCCTGCCAGACAAGGGGAACTTCTGGGGTTTCAACTACCAGTCAAACCTTGAAGAGTAAACCCCAGTATTCCCCAGATGTCACTCAAAACACTGGTCCTGTAATCCTTAACTTAACCTTACACAGGGGGACCTCTCTTGTGGATTGAGTGAGAGGAAATTCCAAAGATACTCTCCACAAAGGGGTACCTCTCTCCTTTTACCTCACCAGCCCTCCATAGTATCTCTGTCCCTTCATCTCCTCCATTCCCTGTTACCAGCCCATCCCATATACCTTAAAACCTTACACTGGAAGCTGGAAAGCTGATCTGAGGGCCTCCGCTGTCAAGTCCAAAATGCATCTCTCAGGGCAGTCAGTCAACTCTCACAAGAAAGTATCCCTCCAAGTACCAAAGAGTAAGGAACTGAGCTCCCAGCTCAAGGCTTCAAATATCCTTTTTTATTTTGTCCTGTCATTCCTTTTTGGAACCCTTTTCCTTGAGTTCCATCCATGAGCTACTTGATTTTCAACCCCTGTCTTTTGCAACCTTACCTTCTTATTGCTCTGTTCTGATAATGGTGATCCCTCACCCATCATGGGAGTTACTTTCCAGAGACCTCCATGATAGGTGAAAATCCATGAAGTAGTGGTTTATATTTATTTTATTATTTATGTGTATTTTAAGACTTTATAAATCCTCACCACTCTTATTTCCATACTTTTATTAACCTACAGTCACTGAGCTAATACATAGCACCATGGCTGGTCACCTTTCGTTCCATCAGTCAATAGTGTACTGCAATAAGTGTAACTCCGTGATACAGAATTAGATATATATATATATATTTTTTTTTTAAACCCTGATGCAGTGAAGTTGTAATAAGTGAACCATGATATAGTGAGAAAGAACTGTATAATAACATGGGATAAATTATCAATAATGATGTGGTAACCAAAAAGATCAAATACTGCAAAGAGATCGAAGAAGAAAAAGGGTAAAAGTGGGGGTAAAGAACTCTATATTTACCATTGAAAAGTTTGGGGTGGTGACCTTAAAATAACCAATTTTACTAGAGTGATGGGAAAGAAACCCATATTACAGGAACTTAAAGAAACCATATTTGCTGAAGAAATACAAGAGGTTATGTATTCTGTACTTGATCCAGAAGTCTGGCCATGAAAAAGAGAAAAACTAAATTTTAGTTTGGAGTAAGGAATGAGGCCAGCAGAATGAGTTGGAAGTGAATTTTTTCCAAGAAAGAGAAAACAAAATTTTGAAGGCAATGAGAAAGGAGTTAAGAAAAAGAATGAAAACACAGGAAGAAGGAACATAATTAAAAGAAGAAAGTCTCAGAGAAGATGGAATCAGATAAGACTGAAAGCACAAATATGGTAAGATAGCAGTCTAGAAAAGATAGCAGTCTAATTAATTTTATATGTATAATATATAAATAATTAATTAATATTACATATTTTGTAATTCAATAATAATAAATATTACCATAAACATAAATCTAATGGTTGCTTTGTAGAATATTAATTAATTTGCCTGGAAAATGAATTGTTACTTGAGAAATTTGCAAGTATGTAAGTATGATATTCATATTAATTTATATGACTGACCCATTTTTACTTCAAATTTCTTTTTCCTTAGCTGTAACATTCTAGATGAGGAGTTATTTTTCCCCACAGCTGTTTCCTTAGTTAGTAGTCAGTGACCCTTTCCTAACCTTCTGCAAGCAAGCTTTTATAAGAAGGGGGAGCTAACAACCTAATTAGGAGAACAGCTTAAGAAAATATAAATGGTCTTATGCTCCAACATACAAAAATGCCTACACACACAAAAATGGGACATGTATATCATCTTGTATTTCAGAGCTTGCAAATTTATAACTTTCTTCCAAACATTTGGGAAGCTGCATGTAAAATAATGTCTTTTGAGTTAGCAAAATAATTTACCATTTTATATAAACACTTATAAGACAACTTATAAAAATAATTCAATTTGATCCAGTGGGTTCTGAATAGCTTAACCTCAAGGGGTGGAAAAAGAAAGAAAGAAAGAAAGAAAGAAAGAAAGAAAGAAAGAAAGAAAGAAAGAAAGAAAGAAAGAAAGAAAGAAAGAAAGAAAGAAAGAAAGAAAGAAAGAAAGAAAGAAAGAAAGAAAGAAAGAAAGAAAGAAAGAAAGAAAGAAAGAAAGAAAGAAGGAAGAAGGAAGGAAGGAAGGAAGGAAGGAAGGAAGGAAGGAAGGAAGGAAGGAAGGAAGGAAGGAAGGAAGGAAGGAAGGAAGGAAGGAAGGAAGGAAGGAAGGAAGGAAGGAAGGAAGGAAGGAAGGAAGGAAGGAAGGAAGGAAGGAACCAGCAAGCAAACAAAAAAACAAAGAGGGGAGGGACAGAGAGAAACATGGGGGGAGGAAGGAAGGGGGGAACTATAGAAGGAAGGATGGAAGGAAGAAAGAGGGAGGGGGAAAGAAAGAAAAGGAAGAAAGAAAAAAGGAAAGGAAGAAAGAAAAGAAAAAATATTTATTTACTGCCTGCCGTGTGTAAAAAGCTTTGTCCATATGTGGAATCATTGTTTTCCAGTAGACAAGCTCTCTATGGATCATGAAAAGAGTCATTTTTGGTTACTAATAACATCATGAAAAAGGACAAGCTTTAGATAATCACAATAGGAAATAACTGCTAAGCTCTACAAAGTGATCGTATATGTATATATAGACAGACATTCAATATGCTTCTGTATATACTTATGTACACATCAATTTTTTTATCATATTACACTTCTGTTGTGAGAGATTGCTGAGTCCCTCTCAAAGAATCTCATTCATCTTTGGGGTCCATCTTTCACACAACTCTCACATGTGACTCCAAGAAGTTGTAGCATGTACAGTGACCATGCCCTGGTAAAACCATCTCCATAGATGGGCTAAACCAGATTGAGGATAACCAACAGGTTTCAAACCCTTTGGTTTGTTAGAGGGAGCTCTACTCTAAACATATGAAGACCTCCCCTGGTAGAAATGGGTGGCTGAGAACAACTTGTTCCAAAAGCCATGAAGGTGATTGAAGCAGGTGTTGGGAGAGCTTAGAGCTTTGTCAGACATCAAAGATGCAAGGTCATCCACTGCATCCTGAGCCATCACCAGTCACCTTGACTATTATACATGCTAGACTTTGATGATTTGGGAAAAGAGAGTGAGATTGATGACTTTGTGCAACTCTCTCTCTCTCACTTAAATCCAATTCTCACTGAAGTCCAGACAGCATCACATGATGTCACTGATCCTCTTCAAAAATGAAGGATGAACAACATGCATATATACAGATACATATATATGTGGGGTATGTATATATTATTGTATATATTTTATATATACACACATATTATTTTGTACTTCCCTGTCAAGTAGGGATTGATCTGAGGACCATAGATTTAGAACTATGAAGGACTCACCAGCTCTAAACGCAGTTCAGACCATTTTTGGACAGCTCTAATTGTTACAAAGTTTTTCTTAACATCAAGTTTAAATTGGGCTCTTCTTAGTTTCCTCCCATTGCTTCTCTTAGTGGAGGGGAGAAGGGGAGAAGCAAGTCTAATCTCTCTTCCACATTACAACTCTTCAGATACTTAAAAAGTAGTTCTCATTCTCTCCCTCAAGTCTCCTCTAGGATAAACATAAGCAATTCTATTGACTAGTCGCATTATATGATATTAATTCAAGAACCTCCACCTGACTGCCATCTTCTGGACATTCTTCTTGTCGATGCTTTCTTCAATTATGGCTCCCCAAACTGAGTACAATATTCCAGCTGATGTCTGATTGGTACAGAGGGACTCTAACCTCCCTCTTCCTAAAAAAATTAGGTTTATTTTAATGCAGTCCAAGATTTTATTGACTGTTTGAGCTTCCATATCACACTGTTGACTCATATTGAGCTTGCAATCCATTGAAATCCTAAAATCTTTTTTTATAATAATTATTAACTATCCTTGCAAACTCCTGGCATCTTATACTGGTGAAGATGTATCTCCACTGAATTCTGTCTTAATAAGATTCAGTCTAGTGTTCTAATTTGTTAAGGTCCTTTCTGATCCTGATTCTATTATCCAAAATGTTAGCTATCTCTCCCAGTTGCAAATTTAATTAGCGTTGATTAGCATGATTAGATCTATGTTTTTATTCAAGTTATTGATAAAAATGTTTAGTGGCATGGGGTTAAGCACTGATCCCAAGACACTCAACTCTGAGATCCCCTGCCACAATAACACTTCACCATTAATAACTACTCTAAGACCAACCATCCAACCAGTTATTATTCCATCTAACTTTATCATTATATATATATACATATGTGTGTGTGTTGTTAAACAAACAAACAAAAAAAACCCAATACTATTAAATATTTAGAAATAATTAGAAAAACCAAATCTTTAATCAGGAAAGGGATATCCAATATTTGGCCCTTTTCTCAGAGCCAGCATCAAAACTTTTATAGGGTCTACACCCTGGGACTCTGGGGGCATTATCCCTGGGAGTGACACCTCACTAGATGATGACTCCAAAGAGCCATTAAAATTGGGAAGTTTAAATACCTTTCTAGGGGAATATGGGGACTGAGGATGAAAGGGATAGTTGATTGGCTTTACAATGGTAACAAAGGAAAATGAGAAGTCTTAGATATGAATAACAGTGAGGGGCTGATGCTTTACAATAGACACAAAAGGGAAAGATCCAGCCAAGGGCTAGGCTACCTAGGTAAAGGACTTTGACCTAAAGGGAGAAACCATTGGAACAAAAGAGATATTCAACACCTGCTGGGATTAGCCATCCTCAAACTACTTTAAGGTCTATTGTTAGTCTTAGACTAGTGAGACTAGTGAAGTTGAACTTTCCCTCAGGGAGAAACTCATTTGACAAGGTCAAACTTGGGGCTTTTCACCTTTAAGCTAACTAAACAGGAGTCCTTGAGTTTTACTAGACTACAAGTTTCAGGGCTTCTAGATTCCAAGTTGACAATGTACAAATATATATAATTGCAGTATCACATACTATACATATATCCATCTTTCCCACAAGCATATTAGATATTTTATGAAAATCTTGGCAAAAATCTAGGTAAACTACAATCATAGTATTTCCAGCATCTATTATTAGTTCAATAATCTCATCACAAAAGAAAATGAGATTAATATGGTGTGACCTATCCTTGATAGTGTAAGAGTTAAAATTGGTTTGGGTCAAATTAAGAGTTATAAAAAGTTGTGGTCACCATTTATAATAATTAAAAATTAAACTGAGTCTGTTAGTGGCTTTAGTAGCTTTATTACAGCAAAGTAGAGATAGTAAAGAGAGGGAAATATAAGAAGGAGGTAGAAAATAATGCCTAGCTAAATACCCTAAATCCAGATCCAAGTGCCTCCAGATCATAAGTATGAATTCGAATGCTAATCTCACCAGTTCATGAGAGTGTCTCCAGCCAAACATTTCACCAACCAAAAGAGAGTCTGATGCCACAAAGACTGAACCTCCCTAAAGAGAGCATCCCACTGAAGATAGAAGAGCCAAAAAGTCAGTAGCTCTGGTCAGGGTCTCCTCAACCCAAGTGAATCACTGAAATCAAACTCCTTGAACCACCAATGCAGAATCTTCAATGCTGAAATCTTCAACACCAAAATCCCCAACACAGAATGAATCTCAGTTCTTTGGTCTCACCTTTTATAATCCCTTTTCTCATATCACTTCCTGTCTTCTGGTCTCTACTTCCTTTCACTGTGGGCTGGTCTATCACATCTCAGGAACCAATCATAGCTTCTAAATTTGCCTAGCACTGCCCTGTGGGATCTACTTCCTGTGAGAACTTCCTTTCTCTGAAGGTTCTTGTAAAAGGATCTTCAAGTGTTTGACTGACTAAGTGTGAAAGGAAGGACATTCCAAGTTCTTGATTAAGTTAAAATAAACAAAGGTAGTTTTAAATTCCCTTTCACAATAGAGACTCATAATCTGCATCTCTTTCTATATGTTGTTTCCCACCAACCTTTAATGATCCATTCTAAAATTAAATGTCAAACCCATTAGTTCATAGTGTAAGGAGGAAATAGGGGTTTATTTTAAAAAGGTTGGACTGAATTATTATAAGATAGGGTGACCAGGAATTTTAATTAATTCTAATAGATTCATTTATAATTTATTTACAAATATAGAGAGTGAAGTAAGAAAATCATAGAGAGGATAGGGTAAGATATTTAGCCTAAGCACTAAGTAACTTACTCCCAGCTACTGGTTCAATCCAGGCAGGGAGAGTTAGCCCTTAGCTGGAGATGCCTTGGTAAAAACAAGGACCTGGGGATGTCCCTTTCAAGAGGTGGGTCTCTCCTGAGGCTAGTCTCTTCAGAAAAATCCAGATAAAGAGTTAGCTTTTTAACTCATCATGATTTGGGAGCCATCCAGCGGTCTCCCTGAAGGTGAGGGCTCACTCTGTCTAGATGTGTTGATCCAGTCAAGTAATGGAGATAAGAAACACCGTGTGCTCAGGCCCATGTGTATAAGTATCACACAGTGTTCTGCAATAGCATGGAGGTTCATATATTATATAGACTGATGATTACATACTTCTTTGGCACACAATCAATTTTCTACATATATGTTTCCATGGAACTTAACAACAAGACACATAGCCTAAGGAGATAGTCAATGAAACATTGTTGCTATAGATGAATGACATAAACAGGGTGATCTAGAGGTTAGTTCTCCCTGACCTAGGAGAATTATTTTTACTTTTGGTCAGCTTTCACAATCAATCACAATTACTTAGGAGATGGGTAACAAAACATGTCATAGCTAGGTACAAGGTTAGAAGGTAATTTGAGACAGATTAGATTTGGGGTTTTCCTCAATTTACAAGTTCTGTTTTTCTTGTGTTACTTTAAAGCACCTGGCAATGTTGCCTGGTTTTTGTCCATCAACAAATTCAATGGAGTGTGATAACTGTAAGGAAAGATTTATAATAGTGCTCAAGCATTTGGCCAGTGTTTATTGTGAGGTCTTGAATCATATCTGTGCTTGAGTGAGAGAAAGGAGGGGTAATGGAGAATAATCTTTGGGCTTTAATTCTGTAAATGCAATCTTTTGGGGTAATAACCTAGGGGGATTAAAGTGGGATATATATGCATTGATCCTATAAGTATTTGCTCTCATATTATTTCTCCTGTATTGGGGAGAGAATAATAATCATAACAAGTCCATTAGTTAGGAAAGTTGGAGAGAGAGAAGTCACAGAAGGTGGTCAGTTGGGGGGGGCTTGTTCTTGGGGGGACTGCCTTATAGTTCCCATCTCCCAAAATGTGACTTTGTCAGTCAGTGTGGGGTCTGTTGGCTCCCTGCAACCATGTGTCCAAAGGAAGAGATTTAAGAACAGTCTCACCAAGAACAGTGTCTCAGGTCCAGTAGCAGATTCTTCACCAGGCTCCAACCTGAACTCAAAACTCCAGAAGAAGCCGAAGTTGAAGTTCAACTCTCTAAAGATCTTAGACTATTCTCCCATGAATCTCAGACAGTTCTCCTCCACAGGAAGTTGTAGCTCCCTTTTGAAAACACTTTCTTTGCATCACTTCCTGTGCCTTCCCCTAATTTTATGTCTACCAATCATAGTTGGAGCTTTGCTTTAGGACTGCCCAGGGGCAGTCAGTTTGATTCTGATTCATCATTGTACTAGTGGAGAAAACAAGAAGGAACCAAAGTGTTGACAGATACTTGGGAAAGTAGGAATAGATAAAAGGTAGCACCACTTCTTCCCCTTCCCCAAGCAGAGCTGTTTGACTATGGAGTCAGGTCTGACTAGAGCCATAGGGTAAGTGAAAATCCCCTTCTGTCTCTTTCTTCTTAGTTGATGTATTTTATAATTCCCCCTCTAGCACATGAAGATGATTAAGTCTTCAGTAGAACCAAAAAATATCTATTTATTGGATAAAAAGGGTTGGGGTATAAATGAGGGTAGAAGAAACAGGAAATCCTTGACTATTTCCCTTCTACAGATGGTTTTAGGGGTTTGAATCAGGAGTCTGGGTCTAAGTCCCAGACTATATTTAATGTCTTGATGAGTTCAAGATGTTGATATTTCTTGTCTTAGAGATATGGTTGGTATATATCTTCTTCAGGATAGGCTCTTGCTTTCCCCTAAGGGAAAAGTCTCTATCCTAATAATATCACATGAATGGACTGGATCTTCTGTTTCTCAGCAAAGGATTAATGGATATAGGTTATCTTCTCAGTAGGGGTTTTGTTCCTTCTCTCTTCAAGCCAAATAGAGAAGAACTCATCAGTTCTCAAATGGTCCAGCTTTAAGTTGGTTGGAATGTTCCATTCCATACCCTGATGGCAGAAGAATTCCATCTCATCTTTTTCTGAGACAGCTTTCCAAATCCAGTCTTTTCCATTCATTTTGGCATTTCCCTCTTTCACATCACCCATTATTGCACACATGGGTCACAGACCTTCCTACTAAATGATTAGGTGGAATGTTTACACTTTTGGTGATTAAATCTAAAAATGGGCAGGAGAGTTAATTTAATTTTTACAATCAGGGGAGAGTTAATTAATTTCATTTTCACAATCAGGGGAGAGTTAAGTTTAATCTTCACAATAGTTTGCAGATATTGTAGCATTCTCCCTCTTTCCCCTTCCTCCTTTCCCCCAATTTCTTTTTAAAAACCAAATGGAATCAGCTAATTATCCTCTCAGGTCATTAAATTATTATTGCAGGAGCAGGAAAATCCAAGCCTAGATGGAACAAAATGGGCCTTTTTGTTCTAATGCTCCATTTTAGCTGATATTTAAATTTTAATAAGATTGGTAGAGGGTATGAAATAATCCAACCATTCTGAAGAACAATTTGGAACTATGCTTCCCCCAAAACACAAAATGTATGTACCTTTTGAGCCAACTATAGAACTAGTAGGTCTATACCCCAAGAAGATCAAAGAAAAAGGGGAAAGATCCATGTATAAAAGTATTTATAGCAACTTTTTGTGGAAGCAAAGAACTGGAAACTGAAGGTATGCCCATCAATTTGGGGATGGCTAAACAAGTTATAGTATATGAATGTGATGGAATACTATTGTGCTATTAAAAAAAAAGATGTGGTTTTGGAAAAACATTGAAGATTTATATGAACTAATATAAAGAAAAGCATGCAGATCCAGGGAAATAGCATATACAGTAATAGCAATATTGTAAACACAATCAACTGTGAAAGGCTTAGTAATTCTGATGAACGCAATAATCCACTAGAATGACAAAGAACTCATGATGAAAAATATGATCCAACCAAAGAGGTAGAATTGATGGACCCAGAGTGCTGACTGAAACATATTTTTTTTTCTCTTTTTTTTCTTGGTTTCTTTTTTTAGCTAACATGAAAATATGCTTTGCATAATTTTACATGTATAAGGAGTATTCCACTTCTTGCCTTCTCAGTAGGTAGATAAGAGAGGGAGGGAGAAAATTTGTAACTGAAATTATTATTAAACATAAAATTGTTTTAAAACTTGGAGAATATAATTTAACAGTAGTAAATTTAAATCATGCCCTAAAGGAAAACAGGTATCTTCCTCTAGCTTAATAACATGGTCTCATTGTCTTGAATTGGAAAGTTAATTATTTTCAAAAAGGAAACTTCATATTAAGAAATCCTGTTACTTTTAGTCCTAGAGAGTTACCTGGAAACACTGAGAAGTTAAATGACTTTTCCTGAATCATATAGTCCTGATGGTGCCATTTGGGAGGGGTAGGAGTGTTATGCTGATTTGCTTCCTACCCTTTTCCTCTCCCTCTTCCCCATACACCTACTTCCATACACCTATTTCCAATAGGCTTTGCATATAGAGAATAGCAGAGTTTTATTCCAGGATAAGCATGTGATACAAATGTATCTGTTCAAGAAACTTTAAATTTTTTATTTTATTTTGTTAGAACTAGCAAACATTTATTGTTCTCCCATACTTACTTTTTCCTTATACATATTTTTAAAAAACAAAAATCAGACTTTTGGAAAAACAAAATAAATCCCCATATTACTTATATACAAAAATATTTTGGTTCTTGATTCCCTCTTCTCTCTCTTAAGAAGGAAGCAACATGATACATGATTTCTTCTTTGTCCTCTGGAATTATGGTTGATCATTGCATTGATTGTATTTACAATGTGGTTGTGTATAAATTGTTTGCCTGATTCTGCTTACATAACTGCATCAGTTCATTCAAAACTTTTCAGATTTCTCTGAAACCATCTCTGCTCTAATTTTTTACAAAATGATAAATGATATTGCATTATATTTATATGCCATATATGTTTTAATTTGTTTAGCCATTTCTCAAATCAATGAGTATTCGTCTCAGTAAAATGATGAGCATTCACATCTAGGTCTTTGTCAACATAAAATTATTTGCTATAAATATTTTTGTACATAGGGCCTATCTTTTTGCTCTTTAATAACTTTGGGGTATAGAGCTAGTAGTGTCATTTTTCATCAAATGCAGTTTGTAGACTTTGGGGGTATAAACTGCTTTCTAAATTGTTCTAAACTACTTTCTAGAATAAATAAAATACAGTTCCAATCACAGTAAATTCCAATGTTTTCTTACTGTTTCTCCAAAACTCATGTTTCCTTGTTTTTCCTTCATACTTACAATCTGATGGGTGTGAAATATAATCTTGGAGTTACTTTAATTTGAATTTTTTAGTTAGTAGGAACTCAGACCATTTTTTAATCTGAGTGTTGATAGATTTTCTCCTTAGAAAATCATCTTTTCATATTTTTTGATGACAAATTGGGAAACAGCTCTTATGGTTTCATAAGTTGGTTTCTCATATACATACATACATGTATATATATACATATATATATGTAAACACATCTTTGTAAGAGAAATTTGTTAAAAGATGATCTCTTCCTTCCCCCATTTAACTGTTTCTCTTCTAATTTTAAGTGCATTTGGTTTTGTTTTACACAAGATTTCTTTCTTTCTTTCTTTCTTTCTTTCTTTCTTTCTTTCTTTCTTTCTTTCTTTCTTTCTTTCTTTCTTTCTTTCTTTCTTTCTTTCTTTCTTTCTTTCTTTCTTTCTTTCTTTCTTTCTTTCTTCCTTTCTTATAGAACTTATCCACATGTTCCAGCTCTTCCCAACTATCCCACATCACAAAATACATCATCCAGGAGACAAACTTATTTATATAAATTAAGTCTTTCATGTTTCAGTTCACCCTCTAGGGGGAACATTCACAATTTATTCTTCCAGCACTACTTCCATATCTGCTTATGATGTTCTCTTGAGTTTACTCAGTTCTCTATTGATTATCCTTTATCATTTTTCAAGTTTTTTTAAATTATTCTGCTCATCCTTTCTTATGGGGTAATAGTATTCCATCACAATTATATATCACAATTTGTTTAGTCATTCTTCAATTGACAGGCATCACCTCTATTTCTAATTTTTTGCCACCACAAAGAGAACTGCTAAAAAAGTTTTGGAACATGAGTTCTTTTCCTTTTCCCCTGATCTCCTTGGGAAACAGGGTGCACACAATTTTATAATTCTCTGGGTGTAATTCTAAATTTGTATCCAAAATGGATCAGTTCACATTTCTTGTGACAGTATATTAGGGTCTCCGTTTTTCCACATCCCCTCTAACATTTGTCTTTTTGTCCTTTTGTCATTTTACCAATCTGATGTGTGTGGGATGATATCTCAGAATTGTTTTAGCTTTAATTTCTCTAATTAGTATTGATTTTGAGAATTTTTTCATATACCTATATATGCCTTTGATTTCTTCATCCAAAAATTGCTCATATCTTTTTCCCATTTATCATTTATGGGATGGATCTTATTCCAATAAATTGGACAAAGTTCTCTATATAGTTCAGAAATGAGATCTCTATCTAAAAGACTATTTATAATTTCTCCCTCAGTTTTCTGCTTTCCTTTCAATTTTGACATTTGTTTTATTTGTTCAAAAACTTTCCAATTTAATGTACTTACTTACATTTCCAAATGCTTTCTATATCTTATTGACTCATAAATTCCTCTCCTATCCATAAATCTGATAGGAAATATGTTCTCTATTCTTCTGATTTACTCATGATATCTCCTTTTAAGAATAGACTATGTATCCATTTTTATCTTGTCTTAGTTAATGATGTAAGCTATTTGTCTATACAAAGTTTTTGCCAAACTCCTTTCCATTTGTTACAAAATTTTCTACCAGAAAGTGATTTTTTTACCTTTCAGAAAAAAAATTTTTTAAATTTTATTCCAGTACAAATTTACAAATAAGTTTTCCAAGGTTACATGGTTCATGTTATCTCCCTTTCCTCCTCCCTTCCACACCCCAGAGTTGACAAGCAATTCCACTGGGTTATGCATGTATTATCTCTCAAAACATATTTCCATATTATTCATTTTTGTAAGAGAGTAATCTTATAAAACTAAACCCCCAAATCATATACCTAAATAAATAAGTAACAAATCATATGTTTTCATGTGCATTTCTACTCCCAGAATTCTTTCTCTACAGGTGGAGAGTATTCTTTTTCATAAGTTCCTCAGAATTGTCCTGGGTCATTGTATTGTTGTTAGTACAAAGTCTATCATATTTGATCATTCCACAATGTTTCAGTTACTATATACAACGTCCTCCTAGTTTTGTTTATTTTATTCTGCAGCAGTTCACATAGGTCTTTCTAGTTCTTTCTCAAATCATCCTATTCATTATTCTCTTTAGCACAATAATATTCCATCACCATTATATATCACAATTTGTTCAGCCATTCCCCAATTGAGGGACGTCCTTTAAATTCCCATTTTTTTGCCACCAGAAATAGTGCAGCTATAAATCAAATAGTGATTTGTTATAACAAAAACCTGGATCATCTATACTTTTATCAAATACAAGGTTGCTAAAATCTTTTATTGTTGTTTGTTGCATGTCTGTTCTCTTCTTAGCTAATACCAGATAGTTTTAATAATTGCTTTATAATACAATTTATAATCTAGTACTGCTAGACCTCCTTCTTTTATATTTTTCATTAACTCTTTTATTATTCTTGATCTTTTGTTCTTCCAAATGAATTTTATTTTTTTTCTAACTTAATAAAATAATTTTTCAGTAATTTAATTGGGATGGCATTGACTAAGTAGGTTAGATAGGATTGCCCAGCTGATTATATCAACTATGCCCATCCATGAACAATTAATATTTCTCCATTTATTTAGAGCTGACTTTATTTGTGTATAAAGTGTTTTATAATTAGGTTCATGTAGTTCCTGGGTTTGTTTTGATAAGCATATTCCCAAGTATTTTATTCTATATGTGATTATTTTAAATATAATACTCTTTCTATCTCTGTTTGCAAGACTTTGTGAGAAGTATATAAAAATGCTCATGATTTATATAGGTTTGTTTTTTATTCTGTTTACTTTGCTAAAATTATTGATAGTTAAAACTAACTTTTTAGTTAAATTTCTAGGATTTTCCACACATGCTAATATGTCATCTGTAAATAAAAATGGTTTTATTTACCTTTTTGACTATTCTGATTCCTTCAATTTCCTTTTAATCTCTTATTGCTATTGCTGGCATTTCTAATACTATGTTAAATAATATTGGTGATAATGGGCATCCTTGTTTCACTCCCGATCTTCTATGTTAAAGTGAGATCAATAAAATTGAATGGCTTCTATGTTATATCCATTTCAGATAATATTTGCTGATGGTTTAAGTAGATGACATATCATTTTAAGAAAAATACCATTTATATCAATGTTTTCCAATGTTTTTATTTGAAATGAATTTTATATTTTTCCAAAGGCTTTTTCTGCATCTATTAATATAATCATGTGGTTTTTATTGCTTTTTTTATTAATATAATCAGTTATGTTGATAATTTTCCTCCTATTAAACTATCCCTACATTCCTGGTATAAATCCTGTTTGATCACAATGTATAATTTTTGTTATATATTGTTATAGTCTCCTAGCTCATGTTTTGTTTAGAATTTTTACAACGATATTCATGAATGAAATGGTTCTATAATATTTTTTTCTGTTTTTTATTTTCCCAGTTTAGGTATCAATACCATATTTGCTTCATTATTGGAACTTAGTAAAACTCCTTCTTTATCTGTTATTTCAAATAATTTACTTAATATTGGAATTCTTTTGGTAGAATTCACTTTGTAAATCCATCTGATTCTGATTTTTTTTTCTTTATGGAAGTTTATTGATATTCCTTTGATTTATTTTTCTTAAATGGGGTTATTTAGATATTTTATTTCTTCATCTGATAGTCTGGGCTGTTAACGTTTTTTGTAAGTATACTTCCACTTCTCTTACATTGTTAAATTTGTTTTCATATAATTGAGCAAAATAACTCCTAATAATTTCTTTAATTTCATCTTCATTTGGGGTATTTTCACACTTTTCATCTTTAATATTTGTGATTTGATTTTCATCTTTCTTTTTATTATCATGTCAACCAAATGTTTATCTATTTGGTTGATTTTTTCATAAAACCAACTGCTAGATTTATTCATTCAATGGCTTTCTTACATTCAATTTTATTGATCTCACTTTAACTTTTGAGATTTCTAATTTGGTGTTTATTTGGGGATTTTTTTAAAATTTCATTCCTAATGCATTGATCTTTTCTTTTTCTATCATATTAATAGAAGCATTCAGAGATGTAAATATCCCTCTAATCATTGCTTTTGCTGTATCCTATGGATTTTGGTATATTGTCTCATTGTCATCATTCTCTTTAATTAAATTATTTAAATTCCATCTATTAGGACATAAAAACATTATATTTAAATATAGAAAAGCAGAAATACTAAATTCTTCCTTTTCAGATCAAAATACAATAAAATTTGAAAATAAAATTAAATTAAAATTAAGTATAATAAAGGACTATGGAAAGAAACAAAAAATAAAAACTGATTGGAGACTAACCTAATCTTAAAAAATTATTGGGTTAAAGAACAAATCTGAGAAATAATAATTTAATAGAATATCATAATATTTCATTCATTTCCTTAATTTCTTTCTTATCTTTTGGTTAGATGTATCTAGGTCTAAGAGGAGAAAATTAAAGTTCCCCATTACAATTATTTTGTTTTCTATTTTTGTCTATAACTCAATTATTTTTTTCTTTAGAAATCTGGGTGGTCTAATATTTATTGCACATAGTCTTAATATTGACAATGCTTCATTATCTATGGTATCTTCAATATAATATGGTTTTCCTATTTATCTCTTTTGATTATATCTATTTTGGCTTTAACTTTGTCAGATAATCATTAGTACTCCTGCTTTCTTTGAATTAGATGAGGCATAGTAAGTTCTATTTTTTATTTCTATTTTTTACTCTCTGTGTAGGTCTCATTTTTTAGTATGTTTCTTGTAAACACATCTTTTGGGGTTTGGCTTTTTAATCCATTTTACTATCTGTTTTTGTTTAATGGATGAATTCATCCCATTGACATTCAAAGTCATAATTACTACTTTTCTATTTCCTCCATCTCTTTTTCTTCGTTGTTTGTCCTTCCCTTTCTCTCTTTTTGCTGTATTCCTCCTCAGATGTCCAATTTCTTCAGTTCACTTCCTCTCCAATTTGAACCCCTTCTTAGAAACCTTCCCTTATCTTCTCCCTTTGCCCATCTATTTCTAATGGAAAGGCCCAATTTCTAAAGGTCCCTCCCTGCTCCCTTCCTCCTTTACTTTTTATTTCTAATTCAATCCACTTTTCCAAAAGTACCTTCATTATCCCCCACAACAATGTCCTATTTCTTGACATAAATTTGATTTTAAAAATCCATTTATCTTGTCCTTCTCCTTCTCCATACTCCCCATTTCTTGAAATATACTACCTTCTAAGTACCTCTTCCTTTTATTACCCCCCCCCGCTCTCTCTTCTCTTAATCTACTTTTCCTTTTCTTAGTCCCTCAGTCCTTTATAGAAACTTTTAAGATTCTCACTTATCCTATATCATTTCCCTCTTGTTTTTCTGTATGTTTAGAAGAATTTTACTCTTCTAGCTGTATAAATGGTTCTATTTTAACCCAGATCTGATGAAATTAGAGTTCTAGTACTATTACCCCTTCATCCCTTTCTCCCCTTCCCTGTAATAGTTCTCGCACTCATTCCTTTTTTATATGAGATAATCATTCCATTTTACCTTTTCTTGTTTTATTTTATAATTTTTTAGCTCATTTCATTCAACTTAGCTTCAAGTTTTTTTTCTAAATATACTTTTTTTTAAAATACCAGGTAATAATTTCATTTTAAGGGTTATAGATGACATTTTCTCATATACGAATTAAACAATTTGACCTTTTAGGCCACTTGTAATTGATCTTTCATAAATATTTCCTTATATTTCTTATAGATCAAATTTTCACTGAGTTCTGAATTGTTCCCCCCGAGTACATTACATTCCCATAGTTTGCTAAATATCCTTTTTTCCCATTTATATAATTATGCTCAGCTTTGATGGTATAAATCAGTTTCATTCCTCTTCAAAATATTGTGTTCCATGCCATTTGTTCTTTTAATGTTGAAGCTGCTGTCTTAAATTTTGTTGTTGTTCTTGCTGCTGCTGCTTATATTATTTACTCATTAACTTGGGAGCTATAGAATTTAGCAATGATGTACCTGCACATTTTCATCTTGGGGGTCTCTTTGCAGTGAGTTCTTTCAATTTCTATTTGACCCTCTGGTTCTAGAATTTCTAGGCAGTTTTCCTTGATAAAATTTTGAAGTATGGAAGCTAAGCTCTTTTATTAAATCATAACTTTCTGGGAGTCTGACTATTCTATGTTATTTTCTTTGATATGTTTTCTAGGTCAGTTTTTGGTGATAAGATATTTCATATTATCTTCTATTGTTTCAGTATTCTGATTCTGCTTCATTATTTCTTGTGGCCTTACAAAGTCATTGGCTTCCCATTGTCTGCTTCTAGTCCTTAATGTATTATTTTCTTCTGTGAGTTTCTACATCTCTTTTTCCATTTAGGGAAATCTTTCTTTCATAATTTTCTTGATTTTCTTGCATATCTCCCCACACACACACACACACATTGTTCCTCCACCTCTCTCATTTGGTTTTTGAGGTCTTTTATAAAGATCTTCCAAAAGCTCTTTTTGAGCTTGTGACCATTTATTGTTTTTCTTTGCTGTTTTAGAAGTAGCTATTTTCACCTTCCTCTGAGTTTGAGGTGTGATCTTCTCTGTCCCCAAAATAGCTCTTATTATTTGGATTCTTTCTCCTTTGCCTACTCATTAAAAAAATTAGCAGCCAGATCAATAGCCTTAATTATTAACTTTATTCTAGAGGTCCAGTGGTGTTTCTAGGATATTTAGGGATGGTGCGTCAAGTTTCACAATTTTTTTATTTGACATTTCCTGGGCCCTATTTAGTTTTTCCAATTTCTATAATCTAGGGTCAAGTGTAATTACCAATCCCCTAATCAAACCCAAATCCATGATTGACTTCAGATGCTCTAATCAGAGCCTGCCTCTCCCCACCCCATCCCAGCAGTTCTGCCATTATAAGCAGAAATCTCATCTCCCTTGATGGTAGCAACCACAGACTCTATTTTGCTGGGGGTGGGGGGGAGGTGATTACAGCCAACCAGATCCTAATCTCTCAACAACCACACTCACTGGTTTGGGATCTTTCCTCACTTCTTCTCCCCTATTGCCACAGCTTAGGATAGAACAGATGTCCAGTCTGTGTGCCCAGCCCCCAAAGTCCTTCCCTGGTCAGAAGTGTGGCTGAAGGTCTTGCCCTAAGATCCTGGTGCCTGTGGTTTCCACTTAGTCAACCCCTAGCTATGGGCAAGGGAGACTCTCCAGAACTGAGGCAACAACTGGCACAGCTGCTCCCAGGGCCCTCTGTCTGATGATCCCAGTGGTATTGTCCACTGGGAGGCAAGTTCAGCAACCAAAGTAAGGTTGCCAGGCCTGTCCCCAGGGCCTGCCTTGTTGATTCTAGCTTTGTTTATTTAGAGGTATATACCATCTAGTGGGACTAAGATCAAGGAAGTCAGAGACCTCCCTAGTTGTCCTTGACTGCTCAGCACTCAGCATCATCTATTTTTCTGCTTTTGACTGATTCTGTATAGTTAGTTTTGATGTTGTAGGGGGTATTGGATGGGCAAGGAAGCCTTAAACTGTCTGCACAGGATTTTTGGAGGAGGATAATTGATGGTGAGGATCCAAGAGAATGGTTGTCAAAGATGAGAGTTCCTCCTTGATAGTATTATTTGCTGGTGTTCACTGCAAAGAACCCTTACATTTGACTAGCAGAGAAACCATCTGGCAAAAGTGATGATGGAACCAAACAATGAGCGTTCAGAGAAAAGTAGGTGAGGAGCTGGATGGAAGTGCCTGACTATTACCAGAGGCCTCAGGAATCATTCCTGATACCCTAAATCTGTATTGGCAAAGCCATGGTTGCTCCATTCCCCCACTCCACAGTAACCGAGGACATTGTTTGCATGCCCCAACCCTCTGTCCAACTACTGAGGTAGCTTGGAGGGGTTACAGGCAGTTTAAAGTGGCAGTTTGGGCACATGATCTCAAAAATGTTTGCCAACACTGCCCTACATCTTTAGTGTTGGGTGGTGTCTTTAACATACCTGGATGAGACGTAGAGGGAATCATATACTGTTCATATCTATACAACTAATATTTCTCAAAGGAAAAATGTGGACCTAGATCTGCTTTCATTCCAATATTGGTTTTTAGGGAAAGCTAGAGGGAATCATCTATTTATCCTGTAATAGCTTGATCATAGATATTTTTTTGTCTCTCTCATTAGATTGTGAGCTTCTTGAGGGCAAGTATGATCATCAACCTCTTTTTGCATTCCTTGGCACTTAGCACAGTGTGTAGCATATAGTAGGAACTTAATAAATGTTTATTGAATAACTGACTGATGAAGCACTGAACCTAGAATCAGAAAGACTAGAGAGCAAATCCAGCCTAAATTATTTACTATCTGTGTGATCCTGGGAGAGTCACTTAACTGCCATTTGCTTCAGCTTCCTATCTAAAATGAGGATAATAAAAGCACCTTACCTCCGATTGGTATTGTGAAGATCACATGAAATATTTTTAAAAAGCACTTGGCATATTTCCTGGTACATAATAAGTACTATACAAATGCTTATTTCCTTCCCTCCTTCCCCTTTATCCACTCTGTTTTACTGGCTCTCATGAGCTTCACATAACTTCCTTGCTGAGAGTTTCATTATACAATGAAATTACATGTCCAGATCAAAGTAATAATAATAATAAGAGGACAATGATGCCCATCATACTTGACCTGCAGCATATTATAAGTGCCAAATGAAATTGTATAAAACCTTATAGTACCATATAAATGTCAATTATTATTATTTTTGCACTTTTCTAACATTTTGAAAACTGGATTTGTTCAAACTCAGCAATGTTTAAGTTAATAATACAAACCAAATTCTTTCTTAAATAAAGAATAGTAAATAGAATTTGTAGAATGGTAAAAATTTTAGAAGGATATTTAGCTATACAGTTTAGTTCTTCCCTCTAAATACTCTGCCTAATTGTCAAGTAACAATAATTTTTTTCATAATTGTTGGTTACTTATATTTTAAAAATGAAGTCTCCATTCGATAATGAGAATTTAGCCTATAATATATGGAGCTCATTGCTTAATACCTTAGAGAATAATGGCCTCCAGTCTTTTTTTTTTTAAAGAAACTCCCTTAACATTCCTTTTAAATTTGCTTCTTTCAAAAAATTCCAGGGAGCAGCTGGGTGGCTCAGTGGCTCAGTGGATTGAGAGTGAGGCCTAGAGACAGGAGGTCCTAGGTTCAAATCTGGCCTCAGACACTTCCCAGCTGTGTGACCCTGGGCAAGTCACTTGACCCCCATTGCCTAGCCCTTACCACTATGCCTTGGAACCAATATTTAGTATCAATTCTAGGGCAGAAGGTAAGAGTTAAAAAAAAAGAAGAAGAAGCACTAGTCAACTTCAGGATGTATCACAGGGACAACTAGAACTACTGATTGCCAGAGAACCCAAGTCTGGATCCTTCCTGGAAATGTATCCCAGTGTGTCATGAGATTTTGATGCTGGTTTCTGTGCTTACTCCTTGGTAAATATATGTGTTTTAATTACCTTCTTTACCCCTGGACATCCAGAAAGATATCAGATCTCAATGGTTTGGCTCTAGCCCTACTCACAAGAGTCTGTAACATCCACCTAAATAATCTCTATTTCGACTTTTATGGAGATTGGGGTTTGTTTGGTTTTTTTGGTTTGTTTTACATATTGATTTAATTTTTGAGAGTCGTTTTCCAACATTTTGTAATCCGTACTCTCCCTCTCTTCATCACTTTTCTCCTCAAAATGATAGTGTGTAATTTGAATCTATCACCCTAAAAACTACAATCCCCCAAAAAACTACTATCACCAGCAAAACTACGATTCCCAGCATCCTACTCTCTTCCTATCATTCCATACTGACATAGACAGGAGATAAATTCATTGAAGTTCTGTCTCTCAGCTCTTTTTCCTTCCTGTGGCAGCTTTGATGGAAAGAGGTTTTTTGAGCAGGTAGAAAACTTAGTCATGTAATTCTATTTTGTCAGATTCTATTTTGTCAACTTTATAAAAATATAATACTTGAAGTATTGAATATTAACTTAACTACTACAATAGGTGATATGATATAGGCTATACGTGTGCTATCACACATTGCATATTTCCATATTCATCATCTTGTAAAGAAGACACTTATCATCTTTATAAGAAAGGAACCCATGAAGGAGATAAAATGAAAAATAGTAAGCTTCCATCTGTATTCAGATTCCATCAGTTCCTTGGTCAGTAGTTGTTGTTTGTTTGTTTTTTTATCATGAGTCTCTTAGTTGTCTTGGATCCTTTCATGGTTGATAATAGTTAAATTATTAATGATGCATGCGTTGCATGCAGATATTTGTTTTTCAGCAGTGTCTATGAATATGGTGACTAGAAGCCATGGAAGTATTCTAACTAGAACTCTTGGGTGAAGTAGCAATTCTTAATGCAGTGATGCAATTGAAAAAGACTTTAGGAATTGAAAGTGCCAAATTTAGACTCAGAATTTGGAGTGTCCTATTAGAAGAGCTAGTCCTCTCTGTGAATGAAAAGGCATTCATTACTATGTTCCGTGCATTATATGCTTACTATATGTTATACTTCAATAGAGAAAGTTAATTATATGTGTATGTATGTATATATATATGGAAGTAGTTATCACAAAAGAACATTTTGTCTCGAGTGGGGAAGGTGATTGGGAAGGGGGAGAGAGGTGGGCAAAGTGGATTAGTTTGTACATACTCAGACATCAGTTGGGTTGGGCTCTAGGGCTGGAGGTGTAACAATGAATGGATTAATTTCCCCAGTGACTAGATGACTACAGACTGGATTCATGAAGACTTAGGTATAGAGTTTCAAGGTGAAAGATGCTAGTTCAGGTTGGGAGGAGTGGTTCAATGACAGAAAACTAAAAAATAGTTTCTCTGTCTGTCTGTCTGTCTGTCTGTCTGTCTGTCTCTCTCTCTCTCTCTCTCTCTGTCTCTCTCTCTCCTCTCTTCCTCCTCTGTCTTTCTCTTTGTCCCTGTCTCTGTCTCTCTATCTTGGTCTTTCTCTCTTTGTCTGTCTCTGTCTCTCCTACTTCTTTGCCTTTTACTTTGAGCCTTTATTTTGCAGTAGAAGAGGAATGACAGGAGGAGCATAAGGGAAATTTAATTTACCTTCTCTCCTTACCAGGAATCCATAGTGACTGATGTGAATGAGCTCATGTGAGTTTCTCTGCACTGAACCAAAGATTAAATCATGAATCCTTATTTTTGGTTCTAAGGTAGAAATGCAGTAAACGCTAGGCAATTGGCATTTGAGTAATTTGCCCATAGCTAGGAAGTGTCTGAGGCCAGATATGAACCCAGGGCTTCCTATCTCCTGACCTGTGTCTCTATCCCCTGAGCCATCTAGCTGCCCCCATACAGTAGACTTTTGAAGAAAACTTCCCTAGTTCAGGAGATGACAATAGAGGGAGATCCTGCAGAAGCATGTAGCAAAAACCAGACATGTCTGTGCCTCTAAACCAAGCTTGAGGATTTGGGGATAAGTACTTCTAAAGAAAGAAGAGAGTTTCTTAATGCAGCAAGCTCCTTGGACAAAGAAGTTTGCCAACATAGTTTCTATTTGAAAAGTAAAGTCTTTAAGTCAATCAAAAGATGCAGGTTCCATGAAAAGAAGATGGCTTATCTAGCACCCCTGAAGTATGCTTTCCTTCGAATGGAGTCTAATCTGTGGGATGGTAAAAAAAAGTCTTGGGAGGTTCTGTGCAAAAGAGGAACTTGCCACCTTACTCAATTAACAACCCGATCTCTTTCCTTCTGATGAGTGATAAGTGATAAGCTATTTGAGAGATTTGAGTTGATGAGTCCCAATGACTTTCTTACATCTGAGTTTAATTGAGGTAAAATAAAGACTTTCCTGCATCAGATTTATATGAGCAACCTTAAATGCTTGTATGGGAGTTGAGAACCCCTTTTACTCATATTTGAAGAAAACCTACACAGGATCTATGCATATATATATATATATACATATATATATATATATAATATATACAATATACATGTTTATATAATTAGATTTTCCTAGAGTAATCCCAAGTGGGATCAAATGTCAAAGAAAGAATATTATCCTCTTGGTGGCCAATACCCAAGACTGGGCCTGGTCTACAGGAATAAAAAGCCCTTGGTAGGCTCTGGATCATAGGCTACATACACACTGTAGAGAGCTATTAGAATCCACAAAGGGTTCTTAGCTTATGTACTTCCTTTCTTCCCCAGGGGTATACCAGGAGACAGCTACCTTTCCTCCTGATGGTCTCAGACAGTTTTATAGGGAAGAAGGAACTGTAAAGATTAAAATTTAGGGGAGATGGGGAGACTGAGGCAGGTAGAAATTAGTTTCTCTCTGCAAGGAGTATATATTTTTTAGAGGTTTATTAAAGGTTAAAGATTAAGAATATACAAGTAAGAAACATGTGTCTAGGCCAGAGGCCTAGACAAAATAACCTCACATCATGGAAGAGACGCCTCTGCTCCAAAAACGGAAGTCCAAAAAAGGGCCGAGCCCTTCAAAAGCCTTTGCTTAAATATCTTCTCGATCTCGGCCCAGGTGAGATTACAAGGCATTCTGGGGAAGTGGAGCAAAGGCTCATGGGGATTGTAGTCCTGTATTCGAGTCTATTTTTTACATCCCCCCGTGTGATCATTTGTGGAAAAATTAATTTTTCCCCAAAAGGATCATAAAAACATAATAAACTTAAAAGATTACAATAGTGTGAGGATAAGAGAAAAAAGAATAAAACCAATAATTTCTGAACACATTGACAAAAAGCCGTTAGGGGGCAGTCCCCTTTGGCATAAAAGTATACATACAAATAAATGTTCAATCAACCACACCCAAAGTTCAATTTTGTGCAACTTGTGGTCTGGAGGCTTCTTCATTATGTCTTCTCCAACAGTTCAGTTCTGGATTCAGAGAGGTAGCATCTTCTTTACCTAAACTTCTTCTCAAAAAGAATTTAAACTTTGCAATTTAAGTAATGATATTTTTACATTCCCCCGTGTTGTGGGTGATTGAAAGATTCAGAATCAGTTAGGGATGCATGGCTGAGGTATGAGGTATATGAATCAATTGGCAAGAGATATTAAAAAGACACCAGAAAATCCAAAAGAAAAGAAAAATTTCTGGATGAAAATATAGACTATCAAAGTCTTATGTGTAAAAATTCCAAGTAGAAGAAAAATAAATCTATGTAGCACTGAAAATCAAAAGGTTAAAGAAAATCTTAATACTGGTGACATGTGCTTCAAATATAAAAAGGAGAGAAAAAATAATAAAAAAACTGAAAAAGTATATTGCACATGCAAGAAAAATATAACAATAAAAGAGCTTTAAAAATTCAAAAATATAGCTTATACTCATTGACACTCTGTGTCAGTTAAGAAAATATAAAATACAAGGCTTTCTCACCAAAAAATGAGATCCATTTCCTCTTTGTATCTGGCCATGATCACTGTGAGTAGAAGGCAAATGAATTGAACAAGGTTAACAATTTTTTCATCTTTAAAAATACAGTAGTACAAATATGTAGATATCAAAATCCCCAAAATTCTCAATAGCCCAATTAATTACAATAGCAAACAAACACACTTTCATATTTCACATAAGTTGCTGTATGACATTTTTAAAACCTATGAATTGATGGATATTTGTCACAATTTTTACAAACATAGCAATCCTTCAACCTTGGTAATAAACATATTTTTTTTTAAAACAAAGTAAAACTCATCTTGGGTTAAGAACATAATCATGAAATCTATATATCATTCTGGTAGAAGTAAAATAGTGAGCTGAAGAGCATAAATAAAGGTGCTCCTTTTTCTTGGAGGCTTATAGGGATACAAATGCCCTGAGATTAACTGCCCAACTTCCATTCACATGTGGGAAGGTTGGGGGTTATAAAATACATTTCACTTCAGCTACTAGAATGGGCCTTACCTCGTGGCAGGGGCAGGCAAAATAACCAGATTGTAAAAAAAATTCCAAAATCATATTTAAAAAACCCTTAAAATCAAATCATTTGAGGTATTTAGTACATTAAATTTTCAAAGGTTGTTAATACAATTATAACCAGTTCTGAAGTCCATCTATCCTCAGCAAAATAGAAAAAGCTGTTTTTTCATATATGGGCTTATTCACAATAATGTTTGTTCAACACAGTTATAGGGGAAAAACAACAGAATTTCAAAACTCAGTACATTCAAATAAATTCAATCAACCTTCAGTTCACAGAATAATATTCAATCCAGTAATATATGAACTTAAAATCACAAAGTTAAACCTTAAACAAAACAATGCAATAGAATACAGAGATGTTTATAAACCATTGGAGTCTGAAATGCCTTAGAATGTAGCCTTTAGTCTCTTCAAAGTTCCTTGGGGTTTTTTTTGTTTGTTTGTTTTTATTTATCCATTTAAATGTCTATTGTCCGAAGGCAGAGTAGTAAAGGCTAGGCTATGGGGTTCAAGGGATCCGTCCAGGGCCCCACAGCTGGGAAGCATCGGAGGCCAGATTTTAGCTAGAGACCTCCCGTCTCTGGGCCTGGCTTCCAGTTCACTGGGCCACCCATTTTCCTCCCCAAAGTTAAAGTTGAATCTTTGGGCTGAGTCTGCTCCCAGACAGGCAGGTAAAATCAATGAAACTGCCAGAAGAGTCAAAAATCCTTTTAAACAGCCCATTGCTTTTTAGGTTTCTGTTGGAAAAGTCTGTTTCTTCTCTCTAGTCTTTTCTCTCTTTCCCCTCTCTGATCCCGCAGTGGCCAATACCCCCAGCCACGTGGAGGCTTAGCCTAAGGGAAAATCTCCTTTCCCTCTGGTCTCTCCCCTCCGCCCACGTGGCCAATACTGTTACCAGCTGGTCGCAATGAGTCCTGAGCGATCTGCTCCAAGGATCTGGGTGATGAGCCGGCTGGGTCGGGCTCCTGGGTCTGGGGCACAGAAATAGGCAGGCAGCGGGCCGGTGAGAGGCCAGGAGCAGGAGCGGCTGCGGGGGTGGGCAAGGCCGGGACCAGGTACCAGGTGAGGATGATCAGGGCTGCAGGCTGCAGGCAGGAAGCGGCGGGGCCGCTTTCTAGGTACTAGCTATTAAAACTGAATTTAAGATCAGAAAAGAAATCAGAAGACTGAAAGTTCTTTTTCCCGTAGTGGTTAGCCAAACTGTAAAGATTAAAATTTAGGGGAGATGGGGAGACTGAGGCAGGTAGAAATTAGTTTCTCTCTGCAAGGAGTATATATTTTTTAGAGGTTTATTAAAGGTTAAAGATTAAGAATATACAAGTAAGAAACATGTGTCTAGGCCAGAGGCCTAGACAAAATAACCTCACATCATGGAAGAGACGCCTCTGCTCCAAAAACGGAAGTCCAAAAAAGGGCCGAGCCCTTCAAAAGCCTTTGCTTAAATATCTTCTCGACCTCGGCCCAGGTGAGATTACAAGGCATTCTGGGGAAGTGGAGCAAAGGCTCATGGGGATTGTAGTCCTGTATTCGAGTCTATTTTTTACAGAACCAGGACAAAAAGCAAAGAAATGAGAACATCTCATCTGCCCTTTTTCCATCGCTCTTCCCCTCCAACGCACCTTCACATTTAGATGCAGGGTACTATTTATGGTTCAAGTGTGAAGGCTAAAGGAGAATGTTACTTAAGCACAGTTGAGAACTGGATGTGTTGGGAATTCTGCTAAGTCACCTGGAGGTTGATCAAGGATGCTGACATCTTATATCTGCTCAGTTAATAGCCACAACAGAATCTATTCAACAAATGCAAGAGCTTTTGGAGTATCACCACCTAAATGATACATGCGTCTTTTTGTCAGAGGATGCCTTCTCTAACATGGGAAAGAATGGGATGGAGGGAGCTGCCTGGGTATTTTAATGCAGTGCACAAATTAACCAATTTTGTTAAATACAACCAAAGAGAAGCCTTTCATGAGCAGGCTATGATACACCATCATTGTCATGGGAGATTCTGGAAAACTGTTCAGGAAGAATGAGTCATACTGAGAATCTGCCAAAGAATTTTCATTGTGTACTTTTTGTTTTAGAAAGATTTGTAGTATAAAGCTTTATATCAAAATAGGAAACTTAAAATGGAAGTAAACTCCTTTGTTCTTTCTAAAGTACCGAGTGATATTTGGGGAAGTGGGGAATGGGTACTGGACCTATGACTGTATTGGCATAAATACCTCCCTAGGAGCAAATTCTTGTTTGGGAACATCTGCTTTGCAAATAATAGTCATAGGGAGCTCTCTGAAGCACTCAGAAAAGATGAAACTTAACCAAAGCCTCATTACCAGTT